>NW_027018193.1:0-60035 GCF_032854445.1 Liolophura sinensis | reverse complement strand
GCTACACTGTACTCTGTACAATCGCGACTGGTCATTACTATATTCAACTTTTGACTATAAGTTATGTGCCCTTCGGTAGCCCAGAAGACGTCAAATCTTTCGGCTAAGCCCATTTAACTCACCCAGCAATTGCCTTACTTCTAAGTGCAAGACAATCTCAATGTCTTTATCTACGTGTAGAAAAACCCACACCATTTGTACGTGAAAAACACAAGGTACTTGATACAGTCTGCTGTAAAAAGTACAACTACCCACAGACCCACATGGATAAGGTGCCAAAAGATGCGGTATTGAGCCAGGCATCGGCAGCTGTTGAAAAATTGCAAATTTCCCTGGTTTCCATGGAGTAAGAGCCGTTGCTGGGCACGTGATTATGACATAAATGATCATTCAATTGTCACTACAGGCAAAAGTATTGGTCGGAGAGCAACGCGGTTTGCACCATTTCGATTTGTCGTCACAAAATACGTCGGATTAGCCTCTTACCAGCAGCACTAGAACAGTTTTTTCCACTTTTGCATTTTTGCCTGGTCTTTTTGTTAATTGAAACCGGCTACACTGCACTCTGTACAATCGCGACTGGTCAATTACTATATTCAACTTTTGACTATAAGTTATGTGCCCTTCGGTAGCCAAGAAGGACCTGAAATCTTTGGGCTAAGCCCATTTAACTCACCAGCAATTGCCTTACTTCTAAGTGCAAGACAGTCTCAATGTCTTTATCTACGTGTAGAAAAACCACACCATTTGTACGTGAAAAACACAAGGTACTTGATACAGTCTGCTGATAAAAAGTACAAACTGAACACTGACCCACTTCAGTAAGGTGCCAAAAGATGAGGAATTGAGCAGGCATCGGCAGCTGTTGAAAAATTGCAAATTTCCCTGGTTTCCATGGAGTAACAGCCGTTTCTACGCACGTGATTATGACATAAATGATCATTGAATTGTCGCTACAGCCAAAAGTATTGGTCGGAGAGCAACGCTGATTGCACCATTCGATTTGTCGTCACAAAATACGTCGGATTAGGCTCTTACTAGTAGCACTGGAACAGTTTTTTCCACTTTTGCATTTTTACCTGGTCTTTTGTTAATTGAAACCGGCTACACTGTACTCTGTACAATCGCGACTGGTCATTACTATATTCAACTTTTGACTATAAGTTATGTGCCCTCGGTAGCCCAGAAGACCTGAAATCTTTGGGCTAAGCCCATTTAACTCACCCAGCAATTGTCTTACTTCTAAGTCCAAGACAATCTCAATGTCTTTATCTACGTGTAGAAAAACCACACCATTTATACGTGAAAACCACAAGGTACTTGATACAGTCTGCTGTATAAAAGTACAACTGAACACTGACCCACTTCAGTAAGGTGCCAAAAGATGCGGAATTGAGCCAGGCCTCGGCAGCTGTTGAAAAATTGCAAATTTCCCTGGTTTCCATGGAGTAAGAGCCGTTGCTGGGCACGTGATTATGACATAAATGATCATTCAATTGTCACTACAGGCAAAAGTATTGGTCGGAGAGCAACGCGGTTTGCACCATTCGATTCTCGTCACAAAATACGTCGGATTAGCCTCTTACCAGCAGCACTGGAACAGTTTTTCCCACTTTTGCATTTTTGCCTGGTCTTTTGTTAATTGAAATCGGCTAAACTGTACTCTGTACAATCGCGACTGGTCATTACTATATTCAACTTTTGACTATAAGTTATGTGCCCTTCGGTAGCCCAGAAGACGTCAAATCTTTGGGCTAAGCCCATTTAACTCACCCAGCAATTGTCTTACTTCTAAGTCCAAGACAATCTCAATGTCTTTATCTACGTGTAGAAAAACCACACCATTTGTACATAAAAAACACAAGGTACTTGATACAGTCTGCTGTAAAAAGTACAACTAAACACTGACCCACATTTAGAAGGTGCCAAAAGATGTGGAATTGAGCCAGGCATCGGCAGCTGTTAAAAAATTGCAATATCCCTGGTTTCCATGGAGTAAGAGCCGTTGCTGGGCACGTGATTATGACATCAATGATCATTGATCTGTCGTTACAGCCAAAAGTATTGGTCGGAGAGCAACGCGGTTTGCACCATTCGATTTCTCGTCACAAAATACGTCGATTAGCCTCTTACTAGTAGCACTGGAACAGTTTTTCCACTTTTGCATTTTTGCTTCGTCTTTTTGTTAATTGAAAATCGGCTAAACTGTCACTCTGTACAATCGCGACTGGTCATTACTATATTTAACTTTTGACTATAAGTTATGTGCCCTTCGGTAGCCCAGAAGACGTCAAATCTTTGGGCTAGCCCATTTAACTCACCCAGCAATTGCCTTACTTCTAAGTCCAAGACAATCTTAATGTCTTTATCTACGTGTAGAAAAACCACACCATTTGTACGTGAAAAACACAAGGTACTTGATACAGTCTGCTGTAAAAAGTACAACTGAACACTGACCCACTTCAGTAAAGTGCTAAAAGATGCAGATTGAGCCAGGCATCGGCAGCTGTTTAAAAATTGCAAATTTCCCTGGTTTTCCATGGAGTAAGAGCCGTTGCTGGGCACGTGATTATGACATAAATGATCATTCAATTGTCGCTACAGCCAAAAGTATTGGTCGGAGAGCAACGCGGTTTTGCACCATTCGATTTTTCGTCACAAAATTCGTCGGATTAGGCCTCTTATTAGGAGCACTGGAACAGTTTTTCCACTTTTGCATTTTTGCCTGGTCTTTTTGTTATTGAAATCGGCTACACTGTACTCTGTACAATCGCGACTGGTCATTACTATATTCAAACTTTTGACTATAAGTTATGCGCCCTTCGGTGGCCCAGAAGAACCTGAAATCTTTGGGCTCAGCCCATTTAACTCACCCAGCAATTGCCTTACTTCTAAGTGCAAGACAATCTCAATGTCTTTATCTACGTGTAGAAAAACCACACCATTTGTACATAAAAAACACAAGGTACTTGATACAGTCTGCTGTAAAAAGTACAACTAAACACTGACCCACATTTATAAGGTGCCAAAAGATGTGGAATTGAGCCAGGCATCGGCAGCTGTTAAAAAATTGCAAATTTCCCTGGTTTCCATGGAGTGAGAGCCGTTGCTGGGCACGTGATTATGACATCAATGATCATTGATCTGTCGCTACAGCCAAAAGTATTGGTCGGAGAGCAACGCGGTTTGCACCATTCGATTTGTCGTCACAAAATACGTCGGATTAGCCTCTTACTAGTAGCACTGGAGCAGTTTTCCACTTTTGCATTTTTGCTTCGTGTTTTTGTTAATTGAAATCGGCTAAACTGTAACTCTGTACAATCGCGACTGGTCATTACTATATTTAACTTTTGACTATAAGTTATGTGCCCTTCGGTAGCCCAGAAGACGTCAAATCTTTGGGCTAAGCCCATTTAACTCACCCAGCAATTGCCTTACTTCTAAGTCCAAGACAATCTCAATGTCTTTATCTACGTGTAGAAAACCACACCATTTGTACGTGAAAAACACAAGGTACTTGATACAGTCTGCTGTAAAAAGTACAACTGAACACTGACCCATTTCAGTAAGGTGCCAAAAGATGCAGAATTGAGCCAGGCATCGGCAGCTGTGAAAAATTGGAAATTTCCCTGGTTTCCATGGAGTAAGAGCCGTTGCTGGGCACGTGATTATGACATAAATGATCATTCAATTGTCGCTACAGCCAAAAGTATTGGTCGGAGAGCAACGCGGTTTGCGCCATTCGATTTTTCGTCACAAAATTCGTCGGATTAGCCTCTTACCAGCAGCACTGGAACAGTTTTTTCCACTTTTGCATTTTTGCCTGGTCTTTTTGTTAATTGAAATCGGCTACACTGTACTCTGTACAATCGCGACTGGTCATTACTATATTCAACTTTTGACTATAAGTTATGTGCCCTTCGGTGGCCCAGAAGACCTGAAATCTTTGGGCTAAGCCCATTTAACTCACCCAGCAATTGTCTTACTTCTAAGTGCAAGACAATCTCAATGTCTTTATCTACGTGTAGAAAAACCACACCATTTGTACGTGAAAAACACAAGGTACTTGATACAGTCTGCTGTAAAAAGTACAACTGAACACTGACCCACTTCAGTAAGGTGCCAAAAGATGCAGAATTGAGCAAGGCATCGGCAGCTGTTGACAAATTGCAAATTTCCCTGGTTTCCATGGAGTAAGAGCCGTTGCTGGGCACGTGATTATGACATAAATGATCATTCAATTGTCGCTACAGCCAAAAGTATTGGTCGGAGAGCAACGCGGTTTGCACCATTCGATTTTTCGTCACAAAATTCGTCGGATTAGCCTCTTATTAGGAGCACTGGAACAGTTTTTCCACTTTTGCATTTTTGCCTGGTCTTTTTGTTAATTGAAATCGGCTACACTGTACTCTGTACAATCGCGACTGGTCATTACTATATTCAACTTTTGACTATAAGTTATGTGCCCTTCGGTGGCCCAGAAGACCTGAAATCTTTGGGCTCAGCCCATTTAACTCACCCAGCAATTGCCTTACTTCTAAGTGCAAGACAATCTCAATGTCTTTATCTACGTGTAGAAAAACCACACCATTTGTACATAAAAAACACAAGGTACTTGATACAGTCTGCTGTAAAAAGTACAACTAAACACTGACCCACATTTATAAGGTGCCAACAGATGTGGAATTGAGCCAGGCATCGGCAGCTGTTAAAAAATTGCAAATTTCCCTGGTTTCCATGGGGTGAGAGCCGTTGCTGGGCACGTGATTATGACATCAATGATCATTGATCTGTCGCTACAGCCAAAAGTATTGGTCGGAGAGCAACGCGGTTTGCACCATTCGATTTGTCGTCACAAAATACGTCGGATTAGCCTCTTACTAGTAGCACTGGAGCAGTTTTTCCACTTTTGCATTTTTGCTTCGTGTTTTTGTTAATTGAAATCGGCTAAACTGTACTCTGTACAATCGCGACTGGTCATTACTATATTTAACTTTTGACTATAAGTTATGTGCCCTTCGGTAGCCCAGAAGACGTCAAATCTTTGGGCTAAGCCCATTTAACTCACCCAGCAATTGCCTTACTTCTAAGTCCAAGACAATCTCAATGTCTTTATCTACGTGTAGAAAAACCACACCATTTGTACGTGAAAAACACAAGGTACTTGATACAGTCTGCTGTAAAAAGTACAACTGAACACTGACCCATTTCAGTAAGGTGCCAAAATATGCAGAATTGAGCCAGGCATCGGCAGCTGTTGAAAAATTGGAAATTTCCCTGGTTTCCATGGAGTAAGAGCCGTTGCTGGGCACGTGATTATGACATAAATGATCATTCAATTGTCGCTACAGCCAAAAGTATTGGTCGGAGAGCAACGCGGTTTGCGCCATTCGATTTTTCGTCACAAAATACGTCGGATTAGCCTCTTACCAGCAGCACTGGAACAGTTTTTCCACTTTTGCATTTTTGCCTGGTCTTTTTGTTAATTGAAATCGGCTACACTGTACTCTGTTCAATCGCGACTGGTCATTACTATATTCAACTTTTGACTATAAGTTATGTGCCCTTCGGTGGCCCAGAAGACCTGAAATCTTTGGGCTAAGCCCATTTAACTCACCCAGCAATTGTCTTACTTCTAAGTGCAAGACAATCTCAATGTCTTTATCTACGTGTAGAAAAACCACACCATTTGTACGTGAAAAACACAAGGTACTTGATATAGTCTGCTGTAAAAAGTACAACTGACCACAGACCCACATGAATAAGGTGCCAAAAGATGCGGAATTGAGCCAGGCATCGGCAGCTGTTGAAAAATTGCAAATTTCCCTGGTTTCCATGGAGTAAGAGCCGTTGCTGGGCACGTGATTATGACATAAATAATCATTCAATTGTCACTACAGGCAAAAGTATTGGTCGGAGAGCAACGCGGTTTGCACCATTCGATTTCTCGTCACAAAATACGTCGGATTAGCTTCTTACCAGCAGCACTGGAACAGTTTTTCCACTTTTGCATTTTTGCCTGGTCTTATTGTTAATTGAAACCGGCTACACTGCACTCTGTACAATCGCGACTGGTCATTACTATATTCAACTTTTGACTATAAGTTATGTGCCCTTCGGTAGCCAAGAAGACCTGAAATCTTTGGGCTAAGCCCATTTAACTCACCCAGCAATTGCCTTACTTCTAAGTGCAAGACAATCTCAATGTCTTTATCTACGTGTAGAAAAACCACACCATTTGTACGTGAAAAACACAAGGTACTTGATACAGTCTGCTGTAAAAAGTACAACTGACCACAGACCCACATGAATAAGGTGCCAAAAGATGCGGAATTGAGCCAGGCATCGGCAACTGTTGAAAAATTGCAAATTTCCCTGGTTTCCATGGAGTAAGAGCCGTTGCTGGGCACGTGATTATGACATAAATGATCGTTCAATTGTCACTACAGGCAAAAGTATTGGTCGGAGAGCAACGCGGTTTGCACCATTCGATTTGTCGTCACAAAATACGTCGGATTAGCCTCTTACCAGCAGCACTGGAACAGTTTGTCCACTTTTGCATTTTTGCCTGGTCTTTTTGTTAATTGAAACCGGCTACACTGCACTCTGTACAATCGCGACTGGTCATTGCTATATTCAACTTTTGACTATAAGTTATGTGCCCTTCGGTAGCCCAGAAGACGTCAAATCTTTGGGCCAAGCCCATTTAACTCACCCAGCAATTGCCTTACTTCTAAGTGCAAGACAATCTCAATGTCTTTATCTACGTGTAGAAAAACCACACCATTTGTACGTGAAAACCACAAGGTACTTGATACAGTCTGCTGTAAAAAGTACAACTGAACACTGACCGACTTCAGTAAAATGCCAAAAGATGAGGAATTGAGCCAGGCATCGGCAGCTGTTGAAAAATTGCAAATTTCCCTGGTTTCCATGGAGTAAGAGCCGTTGCTGGGCACGTGATTATGACATAAATTATCATTCAATTGTCACTACAGCCAAAAGTATTGGTCGGAGAGCAACGCGGTTTGCACCATTCGATTTCTCGTCACAAAATACGTCGGATTAGCCTCTTACCAGCAGCACTGGAACAGTTTTTCCACTTTTGCATTTTTGCTTCGTCTTTTTGTTAATTGAAATCGGCTAAACTGTACTCTGTACAATCGCGACTGGTCATTACTATATTTAACTTTTGACTATAAGTTATGTGCCCTTCGGTAGCCCAGAAGACGTCAAATCTATCGGCTTAGCCCATTCAACTCACCCAGCAATTGTCTTACTTCTAAGTCCAAGACAATCTCAATGTCTTTATCTACGTGTAGAAAAACCAGACCATTTGTACATAAAAAACACAAGGTACTTGATACAGTCTGCTGTAAAAAGTACAACTAAACACTGACCCACATTTAGAAGGTGCCAAAAGATGTGGAATTGAGCCAGGCATCGGCAGCTGTTTAAAAATTGCAAATTTCCCTGGTTTCCATGGAGTAAAAGCCGTTGTTGGGCACGTGATTATGACATCAATGATCATTGATCTGTCGCTACAGCCAAAAGTATTGGTCGGAGAGCAACGCGGTTTGCACCATTCGATTTCTCGTCACAAAATACGTCGGATTAGCCTCTTACTAGTAGCACTGGAACAGTTTTTCCACTTTTGCATTTTTGCTTCGTCTTTTTGTTAATTGAAATCGGCTAAACTGTACTCTGTACAATCGCGACTGGTCATTACTATATTTAACTTTTGACTATAAGTTATGTGCCCTTCGGTAGCCCAGAAGACGTCAAATCTTTGGGCTAAGCCCATTTAACTCACCCAGCAATTGCCTTACTTCTAAGTCCAAGACAATCTTAATGTCTTTATCTACGTGTAGAAAAACCACACCATTTGTACGTGAAAAACACAAGGTACTTGATACAGTCTGCTGTAAAAAGTACAACTGAACACTGACCCACTTCAGTAAGGTGCTAAAAGATGCAGAATTGAGCCAGGCATCGGCAGCTGTTTAAAAATTGCAAATTTCCCTGGTTTCCATGGAGTAAGAGCCGTTGCTGGGCACGTGATTTTGACATAAATGATCATTCAATTGTCGCTACAGCCAAAAGTATTGGTCGGAGAGCAACGCGGTTTGCACCATTCGATTTCTCGTCACAAAATTCGTCGGATTAGCCTCTTACCAGCAGCACTGGAACAGTTTTTCCACTTTTGCATTTTTGCCTGGTCTTTTTGTTAATTGAAATCGGCTACACTGTACTCTGTACAATCGCGACTGGTCATTACTATATTCAACTTTTGACTATAAGTTATGTGCCCTTCGGTGGCCCAGAAGACCTGAAATCTTTGGGCTAAGCCCATTTAACTCACCCAGCAATTGTCTTACTTCTAAGTGCAAGACAATCTCAATGTCTTTATCTACGTGTAGAAAAACCACACCATTTGTACGTGAAAAACACAAGGTACTTGATATAGTCTGCTGTAAAAAGTACAACTGACCACAGACCCACATGAATAAGGTGCCAAAAGATGCGGAATTGAGCCAGGCATCGGCAGCTGTTGAAAAATTGCAAATTTCCCTGGTTTCCATGGAGTAAGAGCCGTTGCTGGGCACGTGATTATGACATAAATGATCATTCAATTGTCACTACAGGCAAAAGTATTGGTCGGAGAGCAACGCGGTTTGCACCATTCGATTTCTCGTCACAAAATACGTCGGATTAGCCTCTTACCAGCAGCACTGGAACAGTTTGTCCACTTTTGCATTTTTGCCTGGTCTTTTTGTTAATTGAAATCGGCTACACTGCACTCTGTACAATCGCGACTGGTCATTACCATATTCAACTTTTGACTATAAGTTATGTGCCCTTCGGTGGCCCAGAAGACCTGAAATCTTTGGGCTCAGCCCATTTAACTCACCCAGCAATTGCCTTACTTCTAAGTGCAAGACAATCTCAATGTCTTTATCTACGTGTAGAAAAACCACACCATTTGTACATAAAAAACACAAGGTACTTGATACAGTCTGCTGTAAAAAGTACAACTAAACACTGACCCACATTTATAAGGTGCCAAAAGATGTGGAATTGAGCCAGGCATCGGCAGCTGTTAAAAAATTGCAAATTTCCCTGGTTTCCATGGAGTGAGAGCCGTTGCTGGGCACGTGATTATGACATCAATGATCATTGATCTGTCGCTACAGCCAAAAGTATTGGTCGGAGAGCAACGCGGTTTGCACCATTCGATTTCTCGTCACAAAATACGTCGGATTAGCGTCTTACTAGTAGCACTGGAGCAGTTTTTCCACTTTTGCATTTTTGCTTCGTGTTTTTGTTAATTGAAATCGGCTAAACTGTACTCTGTACAATCGCGACTGGTCATTACTATATTTAACTTTTGACTATAAGTTATGTGCCCTTCGGTAGCCCAGAAGACGTCAAATCTTTGGGCTAAGCCCATTTAACTCACCCAGCAATTGCCTTACTTCTAAGTCCAAGACAATCTTAATGTCTTTATCTACGTGTAGAAAAACCACACCATTTGTACGTGAAAAACACAAGGTACTTGATACAGTCTGCTGTAAAAAGTACAACTGAACACTGACCCATTTCAGTAAGGTGCCAAAAGATGCAGAATTGAGCCAGGCATCGGCAGCTGTTGAAAAATTGGAAATTTCCCTGGTTTCCATGGAGTAAGAGCCGTTGCTGGGCACGTGATTATGACATAAATGATCGTTCAATTGTCACTACAGGCAAAAGTATTGGTCGGAGAGCAACGCGGTTTGCGCCATTCGATTTTTCGTCACAAAATTCGTCGGATTAGCCTCTTACCAGCAGCACTGGAACAGTTTTTCCACTTTTGCATTTTTGCCTGGTCTTTTTGTTAATTGAAATCGGCTACACTGTACTCTGTACAATCGCGACTGGTCATTACTATATTCAACTTTTGACTATAAGTTATGTGCCCTTCGGTAGCCCAGAAGACCTGAAATCTTTGGGCTAAGCCCATTTAACTCACCCAGCAATTGTCTTACTTCTAAGTCCAAGACAATCTCAATGTCTTTATCTACGTGTAGAAAAACCACACCATTTGTACGTGAAAAACACAAGGTACTTGATATAGTCTGCTGTAAAAAGTACAACTGACCACAGACCCACATGAATAAGGTGCCAAAAGATGCGGAATTGAACCAGGCATCGGCAGCTGTTGAAAAATTGCAAATTTCCCTGGTTTCCATGGAGTAAGAGCCGTTGCTGGGCACGTGATTATGACATAAATGATCATTCAATTGTCACTACAGGCAAAAGTATTGGTCGGAGAGCAACGCGGTTTGCACCATTCGATTTCTCGTCACAAAATACGTCGGATTAGCTTCTTACCAGCAGCACTGGAACAGTTTGTCCACTTTTGCATTTTTGCCTGGTCTTTTTGTTAATTGAAATCGGCTACACTGCACTCTGTACAATCGCGACTGGTCATTACTATATTCAACTTTTGACTATAAGTTATGTGCCCTTCGGTGGCCCAGAAGACCTGAAATCTTTGGGCCAAGCCCATTTAACTCACCCAGCAATTGTCTTACTTCTAAGTGCAAGACAATCTCAATGTCTTTATCTACGTGTAGAAAAACCACACCATTTGTACGTGAAAAACACAAGGTACTTGATATAGTCTGCTGTAAAAAGTACAACTGACCACAGACCCACATGAATAAGGTGCCAAAAGATGCGGAATTGAGCCAGGCATCGGCAGCTGTTGAAAAATTGCAAATTTCCCTGGTTTCCATGGAGTAAGAGCCGTTGCTGGGCACGTGATTATGACATAAATGATCATTCAATTGTCACTACAGGCAAAAGTATTGGTCGGAGAGCAACGCGGTTTGCACCATTCGATTTGTCGTCACAAAATACGTCGGATTAGCCTCTTACCAGCAGCACTGGAACAGTTTGTCCACTTTTGCATTTTTGCCTGGTCTTTTTGTTAATTGAAACCGGCTACACTGCACTCTGTACAATCGCGACTGGTCATTACTATATTCAACTTTTGACTATAAGTTATGTGCCCTTCGGTAGCCCAGAAGACGTCAAATCTTTGGGCCAAGCCCATTTAACTCACCCAGCAATTGCCTTACTTCTAAGTGCAAGACAATCTCAATGTCTTTATCTACGTGTAGAAAAACCACACCATTTGTACGTGAAAACCACAAGGTACTTGATACAGTCTGCTGTAAAAAGTACAACTGAACACTGACCGACTTCAGTAAAATGCCAAAAGATGAGGAATTGAGCCAGGCATCGGCAGCTGTTAAAAAAATTGCAAATTTCCCTGGTTTCCATGGAGTAAGAGCCGTTGCTGGGCACGTGATTATGACATAAATTATCATTCAATTGTCACTACAGCCAAAAGTATTGGTCGGAGAGCAACGCGGTTTGCACCATTCGATTTCTCGTCACAAAATACGTCGGATTAGCCTCTTACCAGCAGCACTGGAACAGTTTTTCCAATTTTGCATTTTTACCTGGTCTTTTTGGTAATTGAAATCGGCTACACTGTACTCTGTATAATCGCGACTGGTCATTACTATATTCAACTTTTGACTATAAGTTATGTGCCCTTCGGTAGCCCAGAAGACGTCAAATCTATCGGCTTAGCCCATTCAACTCACCCAGCAATTGTCTTACTTCTAAGTCCAAGACAATCTCAATGTCTTTATCTACGTGTAGAAAAACCAGACCATTTGTACATAAAAAACACAAGGTACTTGATACAGCCTGCTGTAAAAAGAACAACTAAACACTGACCCACATTTAGAAGGTGCCAAAAGATGTGGAATTGAGCCAGGCATCGGCAGCTGTTTAAAAATTGCAAATATCCCTGGTTTCCATGGAGTAAGAGCCGTTGCTGGGCATGTGATTATGACATCAATGATCATTGATCTGTCGCTACAGCCAAAAGTATTGGTCGGAGAGCAACGCGGTTTGCACCATTCGATTTGTCGTCACAAAATACGTCGGATTAGCCTCTTACTAGTAGCACTGGAATAGTTTTTCCACTTTTGCATTTTTGCTTCGTCCTTTTGTTAATTGAAATCGGCTAAACTGTACTCTGTACAATCGCGACTGGTCATTACTATATTTAACTTTTGACTATAAGTTATGTGCCCTTCGGTAGCCCAGAAGACGTCAAATCTTTGGGCTAAGCCCATTTAACTCACCCAGCAATTGCCTTACTTCTAAGTCCAAGACAATCTTAATGTCTTTATCTACGTGTAGAAAAACCACACCATTTGTACGTGAAAAACACAAGGTACTTGATACAGTCTGCTGTAAAAAGTACAACTGAACACTGACCCATTTCAGTAAGGTGCCAAAAGATGCAGAATTGAGCCAGGCATCGGCAGCTGTTGAAAAATTGGAAATTTCCCTGGTTTCCATGGAGTAAGAGCCGTTGCTGGGCACGTGATTATGACATAAATGATCATTCAATTGTCGCTACAGCCAAAAGTATTGGTCGGAGAGCAACGCGGTTTGCGCCATTCGATTTTTCGTCACAAAATTCGTCGGATTAGCCTCTTACCAGCAGCACTGGAACAGTTTTTTCCACTTTTGCATTTTTGCCTGGTCTTTTTGTTAATTGAAATCGGCTACACTGTACTCTGTACAATCGCGGACTGGTCATTACTATATTCAACTTTTGACTATAAGTTATGTGCCCTTCGGTGGCCCAGAAGACCTGAAATCTTTGGGCTAAGCCCATTTAACTCACCCAGCAATTGTCTTACTTCTAAGTGCAAGACAATCTCAATGTCTTTATCTACGTGTAGAAAAACCACACCATTTGTACGTGAAAAACACAAGGTACTTGATATAGTCTGCTGTAAAAAGTACAACTGACCACAGACCCACATGAATAAGGTGCCAAAAGATGCGGAATTAAGCCAGGCATCGGCAGCTGTTGAAAAATTGCAAATTTCCCTGGTTTCCATGGAGTAAGAGCCGTTGCTGGGCACGTGATTATGACATAAATGATCATTCAGTTGTCACTACAGGCAAAAGTATTGGTCGGAGAGCAACGCGGTTTGCACCATTCGATTTCTCGTCACAAAATACGTCGGATTAGCTTCTTACCAGCAGCACTGGAACAGTTTGTCCACTTTTGCATTTTTGCCTGGTCTTTTTGTTAATTGAAATCGGCTACACTGCACTCTGTACAATCGCGACTGGTCATTACCATATTCAACTTTTGACTATAAGTTATGTGCCCTTCGGTGGCCCAGAAGACCTGAAATCTTTGGGCTCAGCCCATTTTAACTCACCCAGCAATTGCCTTACTTCTAAGTGCAAGACAATCTCAATGTCTTTATCTACGTGTAGAAAAACCAGACCATTTGTACATAAAAAACACAAGGTACTTGATACAGTCTGCTGTAAAAAGTACAACTAAACACTGACCCACATTTATAAGGTGCCAAAAGATGTGGAATTGAGCCAGGCATCGGCAGCTGTTAAAAAATTGCAAATTTCCCTGGTTTCCATGGAGTGAGAGCCGTTGCTGGGCACGTGATTATGACATCAATGATCATTGATCTGTCGCTACAGCCAAAAGTATTGGTCGGAGAGCAACGCGGTTTGCACCATTCGATTTGTCGTCACAAAATACGTCGGATTAGCGTCTTACTAGTAGCACTGGAGCAGTTTTTCCACTTTTGCATTTTTGCTTCGTGTTTTTGTTAATTGAAATCGGCTAAACTGTACTCTGTACAATCGCGACTGGTCATTACTATATTTAACTTTTGACTATAAGTTATGTGCCCTTCGGTAGCCCAGAAGACGTCAAATCTTTGGGCTAAGCCCATTTAACTCACCCAGCAATTGCCTTACTTCTAAGTCCAAGACAATCTTAATGTCTTTATCTACGTGTAGAAAAACCACACCATTTGTACGTGAAAAACACAAGGTACTTGATACAGTCTGCTGTAAAAAGTACAACTGAACACTGACCCATTTCAGTAAGGTGCCAAAAGATGCAGAATTGAGCCAGGCATCGGCAGCTGTTGAAAAATTGGAAATTTCCCTGGTTTCCATGGAGTAAGAGCCGTTGCTGGGCACGTGATTATGACATAAATGATCGTTCAATTGTCACTACAGGCAAAAGTATTGGTCGGAGAGCAACGCGGTTTGCGCCATTCGATTTTTCGTCACAAAATTCGTCGGATTAGCCCTCTTACCAGCAGCACTGGAACAGTTTTTCCACTTTTGCATTTTTGCCTGGTCTTTTTGTTAATTGAAATCGGCTACACTGTACTCTGTACAATCGCGACTGGTCATTACTATATTCAACTTTTGACTATAAGTTATGTGCCCTTCGTGGCCCAGAAGACCTGAAATCTTTGGGCTAAGCCCATTTAACTCACCCAGCAATTGTTTTACTTCTAAGTGCAAGACAATCTCAATGTCTTTATCTACGTGTAGAAAAACCACACCATTTGTACGTGAAAAACACAAGGTACTTGATATAGTCTGCTGTAAAAAGTACAACTGACCACAGACCCACATGAATAAGGTGCCAAAAGATGCGGAATTGAGCCAGGCATCGGCAGCTGTTGAAAAATTGCAAATTTCCCTGGTTTCCATGGAGTAAGAGCCGTTGCTGGGCACGTGATTATGACATAAATGATCATTCAATTGTCACTACAGGCAAAAGTATTGGTCCGGAGAGCAACGCGGTTTGCACCATTCGATTTCTCGTCACAAAATACGTCGGATTAGCTTCTTACCAGCAGCACTGGAACAGTTTTGTCCACTTTTGCATTTTTGCCTGGGTCTTTTTGTTAATTGAAATCGGCTACACTGCACTCTGTACAATCGCGACTGGTCATTACCATATTCAACTTTTGACTATAAGTTATGTGCCCTTCGGTGGCCCAGGAAGACCTGAAATCTTTGTGCTCAGCCCATTTAACTCACCCAGCAATTGTCTTACTTCTAAGTGCAAGACAATCTCAATGTCTTTATCTACGTGTAGAAAAACCAGACCATTTGTACATAAAAAACACAAGGTACTTGATACAGTCTGCTGTAAAAAGTACAACTAAACACTGACCCACATTTATAAGGTGCCAAAAGATGTGGAATTGAGCCAGGCATCGGCAGCTGTTAAAAAATTGCAAATTTCCCTGGTTTCCATGGAGTGAGAGCCGTTGCCTGGGCACGTGATTATGACATCAATGATCATTGATCTGTCGCTACAGCCAAAAGTATTGGTCGGAGAGCAACGCGGTTTGCACCATTTCGATTTGTCGTCACAAAATACGTCGGATTAGCGTCTTACTAGTAGCACTGGAGCAGTTTTTTCCACTTTTGCATTTTTGCTTCGTGTTTTTGTTAATTGAAATCGGCTAAACTGTACTCTGTACAATCGCGACTGGTCATTACTATATTTAACTTTTGACTATAAGTTTATGTGCCCTTCGGTAGCCCAGAAGACGTCAAATCTTTGGGCTAAGCCCATTTAACTCACCCAGCAATTGCCTTACTTCTAAGTGCAAGACAATCTTAATGTCTTTATCTACGTGTAGAAAAACCACACCATTTGTACGTGAAAACCACAAGGTACTTGATACAGTCTGCTGTAAAAAGTACAACTGAACACTAACCCACTTCAGTAAGGTGCCAAAAGATGCGGAATTGAGCCAGGCATCGGCAGCTGTTGAAAAATTGGAAATTTCCCTGGTTTCCATGGGAGTAAGAGCCGTTGCTGGGCACGTGATTATGACATAAATGATCATTCAATTGTCGCTACAGCCAAAAGTATTGGTCGGAGAGCAACGCGGTTTGCGCCATTCGATTTTTCGTCACAAAATTCGTCGGATTAGCCTCTTACCAGCAGCACTTGAACAGTTTTTCCACTTTTGCATTTTTGCCTGGTCTTTTTGTTAATTGAAATCGGCTACACTGTACTCTGTACAATCGCGACTGGTCATTACTATATTCAACTTTTGACTATAAGTTATGTGCCCTTCGGTGGCCCAGAAGACCTAAAATCTTTGGGCTAAGCCCATTTAACTCACCCAGCAATTGTCTTACTTCTAAGTGCAAAGACAATCTCAATGTCTTTATCTACGTGTAGAAAAACCACACCATTTGTACGTGAAAAACACAAGGTACTTGATATAGTCTGCTGTAAAAAGTACAAACTGACCACAGACCCACATGAATAAGGTGCCAAAAGATGCGGAATTGAGCCAGGCATCGGCAGCTGTTGAAAAATTGCAAATTTCCCTGGTTTCCATGGAGTAAGAGCCGTTGCTGGGCACGTGATTATGACATAAATGATCATTCAATTGTCACTACAGGCAAAAGTATTGGTCGGAGAGCAACGCGGTTTGCACCATTCGATTTCTCGTCACAAAATACGTCGGATTAGCTTCTTACCAGCAGCACTGGAACAGTTTTTCCACTTTTGCATTTTTGCCTGGTCTTTTTGTTAATTGAAACCGGCTACACTGCACTCTGTACAATCGCGACTGGTCATTACTATATTCAACTTTTGACTATAAGTTATGTGCCCTTCGGTAGCCAAGAAGACCTGAAATCTTTGGGCTAAGCCCATTTAACTCACCCAGCAATTGCCTTACTTCTAAGTGCAAGACAATCTCAATGTCTTTATCTACGTGTAGAAAAACCCACACCATTTGTACGTGAAAAACACAAGGTACTTGATACAGTCTGCTGTAAAAGTACAACTGACCACAGACCCATTTCAGTAAGGTGCCAAAAAGATGCGGAATTGAGCCAGGCATCGGCAGCTGTTGAAAAATTGCAAATTTCCCTGGTTTCCATGGAGTAAGAGCCGTTGCTGGGCACGTGATTATGACATAAATGATCGTTCAATTGTCACTACAGGCAAAAGTATTGGTCGGAGAGCAACGCGGTTTGCACCATTCGATTTGTCGTCACAAAATACGTCGGATTAGCCTCTTACCAGCAGCACTGGAACAGTTTGTCCACTTTTGCATTTTTGCCTGGTCTTTTTGTTAATTGAAATCGGCTACACTGCACTCTGTACAATCGCGACTGGTCATTACCATATTCAACTTTTGACTATAAGTTATGTGCCCTTCGGTGGCCCAGAAGACCTGAAATCTTTGGGCTCAGCCCATTTAACTCACCCAGCAATTGCCTTACTTCTAAGTGCAAGACAATCTCAATGTCTTTATCTACGTGTAGAAAAACCAGACCATTTGTACATAAAAAACACAAGGTACTTGATATAGTCTGCTGTAAAAAGTACAACTAAACACTGACCCACATTTATAAGGTGCCAAAAGATGTGGAATTGAGCCAGGCATCGGCAGCTGTTAAAAAATTGCAAATTTCCCTGGTTTCCATGGAGTGAGAGCCGTTGCTGGGCACGTGATTATGACATCAATGATCATTGATCTGTCGCTACAGCCAAAAGTATTGGTCGGAGAGCAACGCGGTTTGCACCATTCGATTTGTCGTCACAAAATACGTCGGATTAGCCTCTTACTAGTAGCACTGGAGCAGTTTTTTCCACTTTTGCATTTTTGCTTCGTGTTTTTTGTTAATTGAAATCGGCTAAACTGTACTCTGTACAATCGCGACTGGTCATTACTATATTTAACTTTTAACTATAAGTATGTGCCCTTCGGTAGCCCAGAAGACCTGAAATCTTTGGGCTAAGCCCATTTAACTCACCCAGCAATTGCCTTACTTCTAAGTGCAAAGACAATCTTAATGTCTTTATCTACGTGTAGAAAAACCACACCATTTGTACGTGAAAAACACAAGGTACTTGATACAGTCTGCTGTAAAAAGTACAACTGAACACTGACCCATTTCAGTAAGGTGCCAAAAGATGCAGAATTGAGCCAGGCATCGGCAGCTTGGAAATTTCCCTGGTTTCCATGGAGTAAGAGCCGTTGCTGGGCACGTGATTATGACATAAAATGATCATTCAATTGTCGCTACAGCCAAAAGTATTGGTCGGAGAGCAACGCGGTTTGCGCCATTCGATTTTTCGTCACAAAATTCGTCGGATTAGCCTCTTACCAGCAGCACTGGGAACAGTTTTTTCCACTTTTGCATTTTTGCATGGTCTTTTTGTTAATTGAAATCGGCTACACTGTACTCTGTACAATCGCGACTGGTCATTACTATATTCAACTTTTGACTATAAGTTATGTGCCCTTCGGTGGCCCAGAAGACCTGAAATCTTTGGGCTAAGCCCATTTAACTCACCCAGCAATTGCCTTACTTCTAAGTGCAAGACAATCTCAATGTCTTTATCTACGTGTAGAAAAACCACACCATTTGTACGTGAAAAAACACAAGGTACTTGATATAGTCTGCTGTAAAAAGTACAACTGACCACAGACCCACATGAATAAGGTGCCAAAAGATGCGGAATTGAGCCAGGCATCGGCAGCTGTTGAAAAATTGCAAATTTCCCTGGTTTCCATGGAGTAAGAGCCGTTGCTGGGGCACGTGATTATGACATAAATGATCATTCAATTGTCACTACAGGCAAAAGTATTGGTCGGAGAGCAACGCGGTTTGCACCATTCGATTTCTCGTCACAAAATACGTCGGATTAGCTTCTTACCAGCAGCACTGGAACAGTTTTTTCCACTTTTGCATTTTTGCCTGGTCTTTTTGTTAATTGAAACCGGCTACACTGCACTCTGTACAATCGCGACTGGTCATTACTATATTCAACTTTTGACTATAAGTTATGTGCCCTTCGGTAGCCAAGAAGACCTGAAATCTTTGGGCTAAGCCCATTTAACTCACCCAGCAATTGCCTTACTTCTAAGTGCAAGACAATCTCAATGTTCTTTATCTACGTGTAGAAAAACCACACCATTTGTACGTGAAAACCACAAGGTACTTGATACAGTCTGCTGTAAAAAGTACAACTGACCACAGACCCACATGAATTAAGGTGCCAAAAGATGCGGAATTGAGCCAGGCATCGGCAGCTGTTGAAAAATTGCAAATTCCCTGGTTTCCATGGAGTAAGAGCCGTTGCTGGGCACGTGATTATGACATAAATGATCGTTCAATTGTCACTACAGGCAAAAAGTATTGGTCGGAGAGCAACGCGGTTTGCACCATTCGATTTGTCGTCACAAAATACGTCGGATTAGCCTCTTACCAGCAGCACTGGAACAGTTTGTCTACTTTTGCATTTTTGCCTGGTCTTTTTGTTAATTGAAATCGGCTACACTGCACTCTGTACAATCGCGACTGGTCATTACTATATTCAACTTTTGACTATAAGTTATGTGCCCTTCGGTAGCCCAGAAGACGTCAAATCTTTGGGCCAAGCCCATTTAACTCACCCAGCAATTGCCTTACTTCTAAGTGCAAGACAATCTCAATGTCTTTATCTACGTGTAGAAAAACCACACCATTTGTACGTGAAAACCACAAGGTACTTGATACAGTCTGCTGTAAAAAGTACAACTGAACACTGACCGACTTACAGTAAGGTGCCAAAAGATGAGGAATTGAGCCAGGCATCGGCAGCTGTTGAAAAATTGCAAATTTCCCTGGTTTCCATGGAGTAAGAGCCGTTGCTGGGCACGTGATTATGACATAAATTATCATTCAATTGTCACTACAGCCAAAAGTATTGGTCGGAGAGCAACGCGGTTTGCACCATTCGATTTCTCGTCACAAAATACGTCGGATTAGCCTCTTACCAGCAGCACTGGAACAGTTTTTCCACTTTTGCATTTTTACCTGGTCTTTTTGTTAATTGAAATCGGCTACACTGTACTCTGTACAATCGCGACTGGTCATTACTATATTCAACTTTTGACTATAAGCTATGTGCCCTTCGGTAGCCCAGAAGACGTCAAATCTATCGGCTTAGCCCATTCAACTCGTCTTACTTCTAAGTCCAAGACAATCTCAATGTCTTTATCTACGTGTAGAAAAACCAGACCATTTGTACATAAAAAAACACAAGGTACTTGATACAGTCTGCTGTAAAAAGTACAACTAAACACTGACCCACATTTAGAAGGTGCCAAAAGATGCGGAATTGAGCCAGGCATCGGCAGCTGTTAAAAAATTGCAAATATCCCTGGTTTCCATGGAGTAAGAGCCGTTGCTGGGCACGTGATTATGACATTAATGATCATTGATCTGTCGCTACAGCCAAAAGTATTGGTCGGAGAGCAACGCGGTTTGCACCATTCGATTTCTCGTCACAAAATACGTCGGATTAGCCTCTTACTAGTAGCACTGGAACAGTTTTTCCACTTTTGCATTTTGCTTCGTCTTTTTGTTATTGAAATCGGCTACACTGTACTCTGTACAATCGCGACTGGTCATTACTATATTTAACTTTTGACTATAAGTTATGTGCCCTTCGGTAGCCCAGAAGACGTCAAATCTTTGGCTCAGCCCATTTAACTCACCCAGCAATTGCCTTACTTCTAAGTCCAAGACAATCTTAATGTATTTATCTACGTGTAGAAAAAACCACACCATTTGTACGTGAAAAACACAAGGTACTTGATACAGTCTGCTGTAAAAAGTGCAACTGAACACTGACCCACTTCAGTAAGGTGCTAAAGATGCAGAATTGAGCCAGGCATCGGCAGCTGTTTAAAAATTGCAAATTTCCCTGGTTTCCATGGAGTAAGAGCCGTTGCTGGGCACGTGATTATGACATAAATGATCATTCAATTGTCACTACAGCCAAAAGTATTGGTCGGAGAGCAACGCGGTTTGCACCATTCGATTTTTCGTCACAAAATTCGTCGGATTAGCCTCTTACCAGGAGCACTGGAACAGTTTTTCCACTTTGCATTTTTGCCTGGTCTTTTTGTTAATTGAAATCGGCTACACTGTACTCTGTACAATCGCGACTGGTCATTACTATATTCAACTTTTGACCATAAGTTATGTGCCCTTCGGTGGCCCAGAAGACCTGAAATCTTTGGGCTCAGCCCACTTAACTCACCCAGCAATTGCCTTACTTCTAAGTGCAAGACAATCTCAATGTCTTTATCTACGTGTAGAAAAAACCACACCATTTGTACATAAAAAACACAAGGTACTTGATACAGTCTGCTGTAAAAAGTACAACTAAACACTGACCCTCATTTATAAGGTGCCAAAAGATGTGGAATTGAGCCAGGCATCGGCGGCTGTTAAAAAATTGCAAATTTCCCTGGTTTCCATGGAGTGAGAGCCGTTGCTGGGCACGTGATTATGACATCAATGATCATTGATCTGTCGCTACAGCCAAAAGTATTGGTCGGAGAGCAACGCGGTTTGCACCATTCGATTTGTCGTCACAAAATACGTCGGATTAGCCTCTTACTAGTAGCACTGGAGCAGTTTTTGCCACTTTTGCATTTTTGCTTCGTGTTTTTGTTAATTGAAATCGGCTACACTGTATTCTGTACAATCGCGACTGGTCATTACTATATTCAACTTTTGACTATAAGTTATGTGCCCTTCGGTAGCCCAGAAGACGTCAAATCTTTGGGCTAAGCCCATTTAACTCACCCAGCAATTGCCTTACTTCTAAGTCCAAGACAATCTTAATGTCTTTATCTACGTGTAGAAAAACCACACCATTTGTACGTGAAAAACACAAGGTACTTGATACAGACTGCTGTAAAAAGTATAACTAAACACTGACCCACTTCAGTAAGGTGCCAAAGATGCGGAATTAAGCCAGGCATCGGCAGCTGTTGAAAAATTGCAAATTTCCCTGGTTTTCCATGGAGTAAGAGCCGTTGCTGGGCACGTGATTATGACATCAATGATCATTCAATTGTCACTACAGCCAAAAGTATTGGTCGGAGAGCAACGCGGTTTGCACCATTCGATTTCTCGTCACAAAATACGTCGGATTAGCCTCTTACCAGCAGCACTGGAACAGTTTTGTCCACTTTTGCATTTTTGCCTGGTCTTTTGGTTAATTGAAATCGGCTACACTGTACTCTGTACAATCGCGACTGGTCATTACTATATTCAACTTTTGACTATAAGTTATGTGCCCTTCGGTAGCCCAGAAGACCTGAAATCTTTGGCTAAGCCCATTTAACTCACCCAGCAATTGCCTTACTTCTAAGTGCAAGACAATCTCAATGTCTTTATCTACGTGTAGAAAAACCACACCATTTGTACGTGAAAAACACAAGGTACTTGATACAGTCTGCTGTAAAAAGTACAACTGACCACAGACCCACATGAATAAGGTGCCAAATTATGAGGAATTGAGCCAGGCATCGGCAACTGTTTGAAAAATTGCAAATTTCCCTGGTTTCCATGGAGTAAGAGCCGTTGCTGGGCACGTGATTATGACATAAATGATCATTCAATTGTCACTACAGCCAAACGTATTGGTCGGAGAGCAACGCGGTTTGCACCATTCGATTTCTCGTCACAAAATACGTCGGATTAGCCTCTTACCAGCAGCACTGGAACAGTTTTTCCACTTTTGCATTTTTGCCTGGTCTTTTTGTTAATTGAAACCGGCTACACTGCACTCTGTACAATCGCGACTGGTCATTACTATATTCAACTTTTGACTATAAGTTATGTGCCCTTCGATAGCCAAGAAGACCTGAAATCTTTGGGCTAAGCCCATTTAACTCACCCAGCAATTGCCTTACTTCTAAGTGCAAGACAATCTCAATGTCTTTATCTACGTGTAGAAAAACCACACCATTTGTACGTGTAAAACACAAGGTACTTGATACAGTCTGCTGTAAAAAGTACAACTGAACACTGACCCACTTCAGTAAGGTCCCAAAAGATGCAGAATTGAGCCAGGCATCGGCAGCTGTTGAAAAATTGCAAATTTCCCTGGTTTCCATGGAGCAAGAGCCGTTGCTGGGCACGTGATTATGACATAAATGATCATTGAATTGTCACTACAGGCAAAAGTATTGGTCGGAGAGCAACGCGGTTTGCACCATTCGATTTCTCGTCACAAAATACGTCGGATTAGCCTCTTACCAGCAGCACTGGAACAGTTTTTCCACTTTTGCATTTTTGCCTGGTCTTTTTGTTAATTGAAATCGGCTACACTGTACTCTGTACAATCGCGACTGGTCATTACTATATTCAACTTTTGACTATAAGTTATGTGCCCTTCGGTAGCCCAGAAGACCTGAAATCTTTGGGCTAAGCCCATTTAACTCACCCAGCAATTGCCTTACTTCTAAGTGCAAGACAATCTCAATGTCTTTATCTACGTGTAGAAAAACCACACCATTTGTACGTGAAAAACACAAGGTACTTGATACAGTCTGCTGTAAAAAGTACAACTGAACACTGACCCACTTCAGTAAGGTGCCAAAAGATGAGGAATTGAGCCAGGCATCGGCAGCTGTTGAAAAATTGCAAATTTCCCTGGTTTCCATGGAGTAACAGCCGTTTCTACGCACGTGATTATGACATAAATGATCATTCAATTGTCGCTACAGCCAAAAGTATTGGTCGGAGAGCAACGTGGATTGCACCATTCGATTTGTCGTCACAAAATACGTCGGATTAGGCTCTTACTCGTAGCACTGGAACAGTTTTTCCACTTTTGCATTTTTACCTGGTCTTTTTGTTAATTGAAATCAGCTACACTGTACTCTGTACAATCGCGACTGGTCATTACTATATTCAACTTTTGACTATAAGTTATGTGCCCTTCGGTAGCCCAGAAGACCTGAAATCTTTGGGCTAAGCCCATTTAACTCACCCAGCAATTGTCTTACTTCTAAGTCCAAGACAATCTCAATGTCTTTATCTACGTGTAGAAAAACCAGACCATTTGTATATAAAAAACACAAGGTACTTGATACAGTCTGCTGTAAAAAGTACAACTAAACACTGACCCACATTTTTAAGGTGCCAAAAGATGCAGAATTGGGCCAGGCATCGGCAGCTGTTAAAAAATTGCAAATATCCCTGGTTTCCATGGAGTAACAGCCGTTGCTGGGCACGTGATTATGACATCAATGATCAATCAATTGTCGCTACAGCCAAAAGTATTGGTCGGAGAGCAACGCGGTTTGCACCATTCGATTTCTCGTCACAAAATACGTCGGATTAGCCTCTTACCAGCAGCACTGGAACAGTTTTTCCACTTTTGCATTTTTGCCTGGTCTTTTTGTTAATTGAAATCGGCTACACTGTACTCTGTACAATCGCGACTGGTCATTACTATATTCAACTTTTGACTATAAGTTATGTGCCCTTCGGTAGCCCAGAGGACGTCAAATCTATCGGCTCAGCCCATTCAACTCACCCAGCAATTGCCTTACTTCTAAGTGCAAGACAATCTCAATGTCTCTATCTACGTGTAGAAAAACCACACCATTTATACGTGAAACCACAAGGTACTTGATACAGTCTGTTGTAAAAAGTACAACTGAACAATGACCACTTCAGTAAGGTGCCAAAAGATCCGGAATTGAGCCAGGCATCGGCAGCTGTTAAAAAATTGCAAATATCCCTGGTTTCCATGGAGTAAGAGCCGTTGCTGGGCACGTGATTATGACATCAATGATCATTGAATTGTCGCTACAGCCAAAAGTATTGGTCGGAGAGCAACGCGGTTTGCACCATTCGATTTCTCGTCACAAAATACGTCGGATTAGCCTCTTACTAGTAGCACTGGAACAGTTTTTCCACTTTTGCATTTTTGCTTCGTCTTTTTGTTAATTGAAATCGGCTACACTGTACTCTGTACAATCGCGACTGGTCATTACTATATTTAACTTTTGACTATAAGTTATGTGCCCTTCGGTAGCCCAGAAGACGTCAAATCTTTCGGCTCAGCCCATTTAACTCACCAGCAATTGCCTTACTTCTAAGTCCCAAGACAATCTTAATGTCTTTATCTACGTGTAGAAAAACCACACCATTTGTATGTGAAAAACAAAAGGTACTTGATACAGTCTGCTGTAAAAAGTACAACTGAACACTGACCCACTTCAGTAAGGTGCTAAAAGATGCAGAATGAGCCAGGCATCGGCAGCTGTTTAAAAATTGCAAATTTCCCTGGTTTCCATGGAGTAAGAGCCGTTGCTGGGCACGTGATTATGACATAAATGATCATTCAATTGTCCACTACAGCCAAAAGTATTGGTCGGAGAGCAACGCAGTTTGCACCATTCGATTTTTCGTCACAAAATTCGTCGGATTAGCCTCTTACCAGGAGCACTGGAACAGTTTTTTCCACTTTTGCATTTTTGCCTGGTCTTTTTGTTAATTGAAATCGGCTACACTGTACTCTGTACAATCGCGACTGGTCATTACTATATTCAACTTTTGACTATAAGTTATGTGCCCTTCGGTGGTCCAGAAGACCTGAAATCTTTGGGCTAAGCCCATTTAACTCACCCAGCAATTGCCTTACTTCTAAGTGCAAGACAATCTCAATGTCTTTATCTACGTGTAGAAAAACCAGACCATTTGTACATAAAAAACACAAGGTACTTGATACAGTCTGCTGTAAAAAGTACAACTAAACACTGACCCTCATTTATAAGGTGCCAAAAGATGTGGAATTGAGCCAGGCATCGGCAGCTGTTAAAAAATTGCAAATTTCCCTGGTTTCCATGGAGTGAGAGCCGTTGCTGGGCACGTTATTATGACATCAATGATCATTGATCTGTCGCTACAGCCAAAAGTATTGGTCGGAGAGCAACGCGGTTTGCACCATTCGATTTGTCGTCACAAAATACGTCGGATTAGCCTCTTACTAGTAGCACTGGAGCAGTTTTTCCACTTTTGCATTTTTGCTTCGTGTTTTTGTTAATTGAAATCGGCTACACGGTACTCTGTACAATCGCGACTGGTCATTACTATATTCAACTTTTCACTATAAGTTATGTGCCCTTCGGTAGCCCAGAAGACGTCAAATCTTGGGCTAAGCCCATTTAACTCACCCAGCAATTGCCTTACTTCTAAGTCCAAGACAATCTTAATGTCTTTATCTACGTGTAGAAAAACCACACCATTTGTACGTGAAAAACACAAGGTACTTGATACAGACTGCTGTAAAAAGTATAACTGAACACTGACCCACTTCAGTAAGGTGCCAAAAGATGCGGAATTAAGCCAGGCATCGGCAGCTGTTGAAAATTGCAAATTTCCCTGGTTTCCATGGAGTAAGAGCCGTTGCTGGGCACGTGATTATGACATAAATGATCATTCAATTGTCACTACAGCCAAAAGTATTGGTCGGAGAGCAACGCGGTTTGCACCATTCGATTTCTCGTCACAAAATACGTCGGATTAGCCTCTTACCAGCAGCACTGGAACAGTTTGTCCACTTTTGCATTTTTGCCTGGTCTTTTGGTTAATTGAAATCGGCTACACTGTACTCTGTACAATCGCGACTGGTCATTACTATATTCAACTTTTGACTATAAGTTATGTGCCCTTCGGTAGCCCAGAAGACCTGAAATCTTTGGGCTAAGCCCATTTAACTCACCCAGCAATTGCCTTACTTCTAAGTGCAAGACAATCTCAATGTCTTTATCTACGTGTAGAAAAACCACACCATTTGTACGTGAAAAACACAAGGTACTTGATACAGTCTGCTGTAAAAAGTACAACTGACCACAGACCCACATGAATAAGGTGCCAAAAGATGAGGAATTGAGCCAGGCCATCGGCAGCTGTTGAAAAATTGCAAATTTCCCTGGTTTCCATGGAGTAAGAGCCGTTGCTGGGCACGTGATTATGACATAAATGATCATTCAATTGTCACTACAGCCAAAAGTATTGGTCGGAGAGCAACGCGGTTTGCACCATTCGAATTCTCGTCACAAAATACGTCGGATTAGCCTCTTACCAGCAGCACAAGAACAGTTTTTCCACTTTTGCATTTTTGCCTGGTCTTTTTCTTAATTGAAACCGGCTACACTGCACTCTGTACAATCGCGACTGGTCATTACTATATTCAACTTTTGACTATAAGTTATGTGCCCTTCGATAGCCAAGAAGACCTGAAATCTTTGGGCTAAGCCCATTTAACTCACCCAGCAATTGCCTTACTTCTAAGTGCAAGACAATCTCAATGTCTTTATCTACGTGTAGAAAAACCACACCATTTGTACGTGAAAAACACAAGGTACTTGATACAGTCTGCTGTAAAAAGTACAACTGAACACTGACCCACTTCAGTAAGGTCCCAAAAGATGCAGGATTGAGCCAGGCATCGGCAGCTGTTGAAAAATTGCAAATTTCCCTGGTTTCCATGGAGCAAGAGCCGTTGCTGGGCACGTGATTATGACATAAATGATCATTGAATTGTCACTACAGGCAGAAGTATTGGTCGGAGAGCAACGCGGTTTGCACCATTCGATTTCTCGTCACAAAATACGTCGGATTAGCCTCTTACCAGCAGCACTGGAACAGTTTTTCCACTTTTGCATTTTTGCCTGGTCTTTTTGTTAATTGAAATCGGCTACACTGTACTCTGTACAATCGCGACTGGTCATTACTATATTCAACTTTTGACTATAAGTTATGTGCCCTTCGGTAGCCCAGAAGACCTCAAATCTTTGGGCTCAACCCATTTAACTCACCCAGCAATTGCCTTACTTCTAAGTGCAAGACAATCTCAATGTCTTTATCTACGTGTAGAAAAACCACACCATTTGTACGTGAAAACCACAAGGTACTTGATACAGTCTGCTGTAAAAAGTACAACTGAACACTGACCCACTTCAGTAAGGTGCCAAAAGATGAGGAATTGAGCCAGGCATCGGCAGCTGTTGAAAAATTGCAAATTTCCCTGGTTTCCATGGAGTAACAGCCGTTTCTACGCACGTGATTATGACATAAATGATCATTCAATTGTCGCTACAGCCAAAAGTATTGGTCGGAGAGCAACGTGGATTGCACCATTCGATTTGTCGTCACAAAATACGTCGGATTAGGCTCTTACTCGTAGCACTGGAACAGTTTTTCCACTTTTGCATTTTACCTGGTCTTTTTGTTAATTGAAATCGGCTAAATCGGCTACACTGTACTCTGTACAATCGCGACTGGTCATTACTATATTCAACTTTTGACTATAAGTTATGTGCCCTTCGGTAGCCCAGAAGACCTGAAATCTTTGGGCTAAGCCCATTTAACTCACCCAGCAATTGTCTTACTTCTAAGTCCAAGACAATCTCAATGTCTTTATCTACGTGTAGAAAAACCAGACCATTTGTACATAAAAAACACAAGGTACTTGATACAGTCTGCTGTAAAAAGTACAACTAAACACTGACCCACATTTTTAAGGTGCCAAAAGATGCAGAATTGGGCCAGGCATCGGCAGCTGTTAAAAAATTGCAAATATCCCTGGTTTCCATGGAGTAACAGCCGTTGCTGGGCACGTGATTACGACATCAATGATCAATCAATTGTCGCTACAGCCAAAAGTATTGGTCGGAGAGCAACGCGGTTTGCACCATTCGATTTCTCGTCACAAAATACGTCGGATTAGCCTCTTACCAGCAGCACAAGAACAGTTTTTCCACTTTTGCATTTTTACCTGGTCTTTTTGTTAATTGAAATCGGCTACACTGTACTCTGTACAATCGCGACTGGTCATTACTATATTCAACTTTTGACTATAAGTTATGTGCCCTTCGGTAGCCCAGAGGACGTCAAATCTATCGGCTCAGCCCATTCAACTCACCCAGCAATTGCCTTACTTCTAAGTGCAAGACAATCTCAATGTCTTTATCTACGTGTAGAAAAACCACACCATTTATACGTGAAAACCACAAGGTACTTGATACAGTCTGTTGTAAAAAGTACAACTGAACAATGACCCACTTCAGTAAGGTGCCAAAAGATGCGGAATTGAGCCAGGCATCGGCAGCTGTTAAAAAATTGCAAATATCCCTGGTTTCCATGGAGTAAGAGCCGTTGCTGGGCACGTGATTATGACATCAATGATCATTGAATTGTCGCTACAGCCAAAAGTATTGGTCGGAGAGCAACGCGGTTTGCACCATTCGATTTCTCGTCACAAAATACGTCGGATTAGCCTCTTACTAGTAGCACTGGAACAGTTTTTCCACTTTTTCATTTTTGCTTCGTCTTTTTGTTAATTGAAATCGGCTACACTGTACTCTGTACAATCGCGACTGGTCATTACTATATTTAACTTTTGACTATAAGTTATGTGCCCTTCGGTAGCCCAGAAGACGTCAAATCTTTGGGCTAAGCCCATTTAACTCACCCAGCAATTGCCTTACTTCTAAGTCCAAGACAATCTTAATGTCTTTATCTACGTGTAGAAAAACCACACCATTTGTATGTGAAAAACAAAAGGTACTTGATACAGTCTGCTGTAAAAAGTACAACTGAACACTGACCCACTTCAGTAAGGTGCCAAAAGATGCAGAATTGAGCCAGGCATCGGCAGCTGTTTAAAAATTGCAAATTTCCCTGGTTTCCATGGAGTAAGAGCCGTTGCTGGGCACGTGATTATGACATCAATGATCATTCAATTTTCACTACAGGCAAAAGTATTGGTCGGAGAGCAACGCGGTTTGCACCATTCGATTTTTCGTCACAAAATACGTCGGATTAGCCTCTTACCAGCAGCACTGGAACAGTTTTTCCACTTTTGCATTTTTGCCTGGTCTTTTTGTTAATTGAAATCGGCTACACTGCACTCTGTACAATCGCGACTGGTCATTACTATATTCAACTTTTGACTATAAGTTATGTGCCCTTCGGTAGCCCAGAAGACGTCAAATCTTTCGGCTCAGCCCATTTAACTCACCCAGCAATTGTCTTACTTCTAAGTCCAAGACAATCTCAATGTCTTTATCTACGTGTAGAAAAACCAGACCATTTGTACATAAAAAACACAAGGTACTTGATACAGTCTGCTGTAAAAAGTACAACTAAACACTGACCCACATTTATAAGGTGCCAAAAGATGTGGAATTGAGCCAGGCATCGGCAGCTGTTAAAAAATTGCAAATATCCCTGGTTTCCATGGAGTAAGAGCCGTTGCTGGGCACGTGATTATGACATCAATGATCATTGATCTGTCGCTACAGCCAAAAGTATTGGTCGGAGAGCAACGCGGTTTGCACCATTCGATTTCTCGTCACAAAATACGTCGGATTAGCCTCTTACCAGCAGCACTGGAACAGTTTTTCCACTTTTGCATTTTTACCTGGTCTTTTTGTTAATTGAAATCGGCTACACTGTACTCTGTACAATCGCGAGTGGTCATTACTACATTCAACTTTTGACTATAAGTTATGTGCCCTTCGGTAGCCCAGAAGACGTCAAATCTTTCGGCTAAGCCCATTTAACTCACCCAGCAATTGTCTTACTTCTAAGTCCAAGACAATCTCAATGTCTTTATCTACGTGTAGAAAAACCACACCATTTGTACATAAAAAACACAAGGTACTTGATACAGTCTGCTGTAAAAAGTACAACTAAACACTGACCCACTTCAGTAAGGTGCCAAAAGATGTGAAATTGGGCCAGGCATCGGCAGCTGTTAAAAAATTGCAAATATCCCTGGTTTCCATGGAGTAAGAGCCGTTGCTACGCACGTGATTATGACATCAATGATCATTGATCTGTCGCTACAGCCAAAAGTATTGGTCGGAGAGCAACGCGGTTTGCACCATTCGATTTCTCGTCACAAAATACGTCGGATTAGCCTCTTACTAGTAGCACTGGAACAGTTTTTCCACTTTTGCATTTTTGCTTCGTCTTTTTGTTAATTGAAATCGGCTACACTGTACTCTGTACAATCGCGACTGGTCATTACTATATTCAACTTTTGACTATAAGTTATGTGCCCTTCGGTAGCCAAGAAGACCTGAAATCTTTGGGCTAAGCCCATTTAACTCACCCAGCAATTGCCTTACTTCTAAGTGCAAGACAATCTCAATGTCTTTATCTACGTGTAGAAAAACCACACCATTTGTACGTGAAAAACACAAGGTACTTGATACAGTCTGCTGTAAAAAGTACAACTGACCACAGACCCACATGAAAAAGGTGCCAAAAGATGCGGAATTGAGCCAGGCATCGGCAGCTGTTGAAAAATTGCAAATTTCCCTGGTTTCCATGGAGTAAGAGCCGTTGCTGGGCACGTGATTATGACATAAATGATCATTCAATTGTCACTACAGGCAAAAGTATTGGTCGGAGAGCAACGCGGTTTGCACCATTCGATTTGTCGTCACAAAATACGTCGGATTAGCCTCTTACCAGCAGCACTGGAACAGTTTTTCCACTTTTGCATTTTTGCCTGGTCTTTTTGTTAATTGAAACCGGCTACACTGCACTCTGTACAATCGCGACTGGTCATTACTATATTCAACTTTTGACTATAAGTTATGTGCCCTTCGGTAGCCCAGAAGACGTCAAATCTTTGGGCCAAGCCCATTTAACTCACCCAGCAATTGCCTTACTTCTAAGTGCAAGACAATCTCAATGTCTTTATCTACGTGTAGAAAAACCACACCATTTGTACGTGAAAACCACAAGGTACTTGATACAGTCTGCTGTAAAAAGTACAACTGAACACTGACCCACTTCAGTAAGGTGCCAAAAGATGCGGAATTGAGCCAGGCATCGGCAGCTGTTGAAAAATTGCAAATTTCCCTGGTTTCCATGGAGTAAGAGCCGTTGCTGGGCACGTGATTATGACATAAATTATCATTGATCTGTCGCTACAGCCAAAAGTATTGGTCGGAGAGCAACGCGGTTTGCACCATTCGATTTCTCGTCACAAAATACGTCGGATTAGCCTCTTACTAGTAGCACTGGAACAGTTTTTTTCCACTTTCGCATTTTTGCCTGGTCTTTTTGTTAATTGAAATCGGCTACACTGTACTCTGTACAATCGCGACTGGTCATTACTATATTCAACTTTTGACTATAAGTTATGTGCCCTTCGGTAGCCCAGAAGACCTAAAATCTTTGGGCTAAGCCTATTTAACTCACCCAGCAATTGTCTTACTTCTAAGTGCAAGACAATCTCAATGTCTTTATCTACGTGTAGAAAAACCACACCATTTCTACATAAAAAACACAAGGTACTTGATACAGTCTGCTGTAAAAAGTACAACTAAACACTTACCCACATTTATAAGGTGCCAAAAGATGTGGAATTGGGCCAGGCATCGGCAGCTGTTGAAAAATTGCAAATATCCCTGGTTTCCATGGAGTAAGAGCCGTTGCTGGGCACGTGATTATGACATCAATGATCATTGATCTGTCGCTACAGCCAAAAGTATTGGTCGGAGAGCAACGCGGTTTGCACCATTCGATTTCTCGTCACAAAATACGTCGGATTAGCCTCTTACTAGTAGCACTGGAACAGTTTTTCCACTTTTGCATTTTTGCCTGGTCTTTTTGTTAATTGAAATCGGCTACACAGCACTCTGTACAATCGCGACTGGTCATTACTATATTCAACTTTTGACTATAAGTTATGTGCCCTTCGGTAGCCCAGAAGACGTCAAATCTTTCGGCTCAGCCCATTTAACTCACCCAGCAATTGTCTTACTTCTAAGTCCAAGACAATCTCAATGTCTTTATCTACGTGTAGAAAAACCACACCATTTGTACATAAAAAACACAAGGTACTTGATACAGTCTGCTGTAAAAAGTACAACTAAACACTGACCCACTTCAGTAAGGTGCCAAAAGATGTGAAATTGGGCCAGGCATCGGCAGCTGTTAAAAAATTGCAAATATCCCTGGTTTCCATGGAGTAAGAGCCGTTGCTACGCACGTGATTATGACATCAATGATCATTGATCTGTCGCTACAGCCAAAAGTATTGGTCGGAGAGCAACTCGGTTTGTACCATTCGATTTGTCGTCACAAAATACGTCGGATTAGCCTCTTACTAGTAGCACTGGAACAGTTTTTCCACTTTTGCATTTTTGCTTCGTCTTTTTGTTAATTGAAATCGGCTACACTGTACTCTGTACAATCGCGACTGGTCATTACTATATTCAACTTTTGACTATAAGTTATGTGCCCTTCGGTAGCCAAGAAGACCTGAAATCTTTGGGCTAAGCCCATTTAACTCACCCAGCAATTGCCTTACTTCTAAGTGCAAGACAATCTCAATGTCTTTATCTACGTGTAGAAAAACCACACCATTTGTACGTGAAAAACACAAGGTACTTGATACAGTCTGCTGTAAAAAGTACAACTGACCACAGACCCACATGAAAAAGGTGCCAAAAGATGCGGAATTGAGCCAGGCATCGGCAGCTGTTGAAAAATTGCAAATTTCCCTGGTTTCCATGGAGTAAGAGCCGTTGCTGGGCACGTGATTATGACATAAATGATCATTCAATTGTCACTACAGGCAAAAGTATTGGTCGGAGAGCAACGCGGTTTGCACCATTCGATTTGTCGTCACAAAATACGTCGGATTAGCCTCTTACCAGCAGCACTGGAACAGTTTTTCCACTTTTGCATTTTTGCCTGGTCTTTTTGTTAATTGAAACCGGCTACACTGCACTCTGTACAATCGCGACTGGTCATTACTATATTCAACTTTTGACTATAAGTTATGTGCCCTTCGGTAGCCCAGAAGACGTCAAATCTTTGGGCCAAGCCCATTTAACTCACCCAGCAATTGCCTTACTTCTAAGTGCAAGACAATCTCAATGTCTTTATCTACGTGTAGAAAAACCACACCATTTGTACGTGAAAACCACAAGGTACTTGATACAGTCTGCTGTAAAAAGTACAACTGAACACTGACCCACTTCAGTAAGGTGCCAAAAGATGCGGAATTGAGCCAGGCATCGGCAGCTGTTGAAAAATTGCAAATTTCCCTGGTTTCCATGGAGTAAGAGCCGTTGCTGGGCACGTGATTATGACATAAATTATCATTGATCTGTCGCTACAGCCAAAAGTATTGGTCGGAGAGCAACGCGGTTTGCACCATTCGATTTCTCGTCACAAAATACGTCGGATTAGCCTCTTACTAGTAGCACTGGAACAGTTTTTTTCCACTTTCGCATTTTTGCCTGGTCTTTTTGTTAATTGAAATCGGCTACACTGTACTCTGTACAATCGCGACTGGTCATTACTATATTCAACTTTTGACTATAAGTTATGTGCCCTTCGGTAGCCCAGAAGACCTAAAATCTTTGGGCTAAGCCTATTTAACTCACCCAGCAATTGTCTTACTTCTAAGTGCAAGACAATCTCAATGTCTTTATCTACGTGTAGAAAAACCACACCATTTCTACATAAAAAACACAAGGTACTTGATACAGTCTGCTGTAAAAAGTACAACTAAACACTTACCCACATTTATAAGGTGCCAAAAGATGTGGAATTGGGCCAGGCATCGGCAGCTGTTGAAAAATTGCAAATATCCCTGGTTTCCATGGAGTAAGAGCCGTTGCTGGGCACGTGATTATGACATCAATGATCATTGATCTGTCGCTACAGCCAAAAGTATTGGTCGGAGAGCAACGCGGTTTGCACCATTCGATTTCTCGTCACAAAATACGTCGGATTAGCCTCTTACTAGTAGCACTGGAACAGTTTTTCCACTTTTGCATTTTTGCCTGGTCTTTTTGTTAATTGAAATCGGCTACACTGCACTCTGTACAATCGCGACTGGTCATTACTATATTCAACTTTTGACTATAAGTTATGTGCCCTTCGGTAGCCCAGAAGACGTCAAATCTTTCGGCTCAGCCCATTTAACTCACCCAGCAATTGTCTTACTTCTAAGTCCAAGACAATCTCAATGTCTTTATCTACGTGTAGAAAAACCAGACCATTTGTACATAAAAAACACAAGGTACTTGATACAGTCTGCTGTAAAAAGTACAACTAAACACTGACCCACATTTATAAGGTGCCAAAAGATGTAGAATTGAGCCAGGCATCGGCAGCTGTTAAAAAATTGCAAATATCCCTGGTTTCCATGGAGTAAGAGCCGTTGCTGGGCACGTGATTATGACATCAATGATCATTGATCTGTCGCTACAGCCAAAAGTATTGGTCGGAGAGCAACGCGGTTTGCACCATTCGATTTCTCGTCACAAAATACGTCGGATTAGCCTCTTACCAGCAGCACTGGAACAGTTTTTCCACTTTTGCATTTTTACCTGGTCTTTTTGTTAATTGAAATCGGCTACACTGTACTCTGTACAATCGCGAGTGGTCATTACTACATTCAACTTTTGACTATAAGTTATGTGCCCTTCGGTAGCCCAGAAGACGTCAAATCTTTCGGCTAAGCCCATTTAACTCACCCAGCAATTGTCTTACTTCTAAGTCCAAGACAATCTCAATGTCTTTATCTACGTGTAGAAAAACCACACCATTTGTACATAAAAAACACAAGGTACTTGATACAGTCTGCTGTAAAAAGTACAACTAAACACTGACCCACTTCAGTAAGGTGCCAAAAGATGTGAAATTGGGCCAGGCATCGGCAGCTGTTAAAAAATTGCAAATATCCCTGGTTTCCATGGAGTAAGAGCCGTTGCTACGCACGTGATTATGACATCAATGATCATTGATCTGTCGCTACAGCCAAAAGTATTGGTCGGAGAGCAACTCGGTTTGTACCATTCGATTTGTCGTCAACAAAATACGTCGGATTAGCCTCTTACTAGTAGCACTGGAACAGTTTTTCCACTTTTGCATTTTTGCTTCGTCTTTTTGTTAATTGAAATCGGCTACACTGTACTCTGTACAATCGCGACTGGTCATTACTATATTCAACTTTTGACTATAAGTTATGTGCCCTTCGGTAGCCAAGAAGACCTGAAATCTTTGGGCTAAGCCCATTTAACTCACCCAGCAATTGCCTTACTTCTAAGTGCAAGACAATCTCAATGTCTTTATCTACGTGTAGAAAAACCACACCATTTGTACGTGAAAAACACAAGGTACTTGATACAGTCTGCTGTAAAAAGTACAACTGACCACAGACCCACATGAAAAAGGTGCCAAAAGATGCGGAATTGAGCCAGGCATCGGCAGCTGTTGAAAAATTGCAAATTTCCCTGGTTTCCATGGAGTAAGAGCCGTTGCTGGGCACGTGATTATGACATAAATGATCATTCAATTGTCACTACAGGCAAAAGTATTGGTCGGAGAGCAACGCGGTTTGCACCATTCGATTTGTCGTCACAAAATACGTCGGATTAGCCTCTTACCAGCAGCACTGGAACAGTTTTTCCACTTTTGCATTTTTGCCTGCTCTTTTTGTTAATTGAAACCGGCTACACTGCACTCTGTACAATCGCGACTGGTCATTACTATATTCAACTTTTGACTATAAGTTATGTGCCCTTCGGTAGCCCAGAAGACGTCAAATCTTTGGGCCAAGCCCATTTAACTCACCCAGCAATTGCCTTACTTCTAAGTGCAAGACAATCTCAATGTCTTTATCTACGTGTAGAAAAACCACACCATTTGTACGTGAAAACCACAAGGTACTTGATACAGTCTGCTGTAAAAAGTACAACTGAACACTGACCCACTTCAGTAAGGTGCCAAAAGATGCGGAATTGAGCCAGGCATCGGCAGCTGTTGAAAAATTGCAAATTTCCCTGGTTTCCATGGAGTAAGAGCCGTTGCTGGGCACGTGATTATGACATAAATTATCATTGATCTGTCGCTACAGCCAAAAGTATTGGTCGGAGAGCAACGCGGTTTGCACCATTCGATTTGTCGTCACAAAATACGTCGGATTAGCCTCTTACCAGCAGCACTGGAACAGTTTTTCCACTTTTGCATTTTTGCCTGGTCTTTTTGTTAATTGAAACCGGCTACACTGCACTCTGTACAATCGCGACTGGTCATTACTATATTCAACTTTTGACTATAAGTTATGTGCCCTTCGGTAGCCCAGAAGACGTCAAATCTTTGGGCCAAGCCCATTTAACTCACCCAGCAATTGCCTTACTTCTAAGTGCAAGACAATCTCAATGTCTTTATCTACGTGTAGAAAAACCACACCATTTGTACGTGAAAACCACAAGGTACTTGATACAGTCTGCTGTAAAAAGTACAACTGAACACTGACCCACTTCAGTAAGGTGCCAAAAGATGCGGAATTGAGCCAGGCATCGGCAGCTGTTGAAAAATTGCAAATTTCCCTGGTTTCCATGGAGTAAGAGCCGTTGCTGGGCACGTGATTATGACATAAATTATCATTGATCTGTCGCTACAGCCAAAAGTATTGGTCGGAGAGCAACGCGGTTTGCACCATTCGATTTCTCGTCACAAAATACGTCGGATTAGCCTCTTACTAGTAGCACTGGAACAGTTTTTTTCCACTTTCGCATTTTTGCCTGGTCTTTTTGTTAATTGAAATCGGCTACACTGTACTCTGTACAATCGCGACTGGTCATTACTATATTCAACTTTTGACTATAAGTTATGTGCCCTTCGGTAGCCCAGAAGACCTAAAATCTTTGGGCTAAGCCTATTTAACTCACCCAGCAATTGTCTTACTTCTAAGTCCAAGACAATCTCAATGTCTTTATCTACGTGTAGAAAAACCACACCATTTCTACATAAAAAACACAAGGTACTTGATACAGTCTGCTGTAAAAAGTACAACTAAACACTTACCCACATTTATAAGGTGCCAAAAGATGTGGAATTGGGCCAGGCATCGGCAGCTGTTGAAAAATTGCAAATATCCCTGGTTTCCATGGAGTAAGAGCCGTTGCTGGGCACGTGATTATGACATCAATGATCATTGATCTGTCGCTACAGCCAAAAGTATTGGTCGGAGAGCAACGCGGTTTGCACCATTCGATTTCTCGTCACAAAATACGTCGGATTAGCCTCTTACTAGTAGCACTGGAACAGTTTTTCCACTTTTGCATTTTTGCCTGGTCTTTTTGTTAATTGAAATCGGCTACACTGCACTCTGTACAATCGCGACTGGTCATTACTATATTCAACTTTTGACTATAAGTTATGTGCCCTTCGGTAGCCCAGAAGACGTCAAATCTTTCGGCTCAGCCCATTTAACTCACCCAGCAATTGTCTTACTTCTAAGTCCAAGACAATCTCAATGTCTTTATCTACGTGTAGAAAAACCAGACCATTTGTACATAAAAAACACAAGGTACTTGATACAGTCTGCTGTAAAAAGTACAACTAAACACTGACCCACATTTATAAGGTGCCAAAAGATGTAGAATTGAGCCAGGCATCGGCAGCTGTTAAAAAATTGCAAATATCCCTGGTTTCCATGGAGTAAGAGCCGTTGCTGGGCACGTGATTATGACATCAATGATCATTGATCTGTCGCTACAGCCAAAAGTATTGGTCGGAGAGCAACGCGGTTTGCACCATTCGATTTCTCGTCACAAAATACGTCGGATTAGCCTCTTACCAGCAGCACTGGAACAGTTTTTCCACTTTTGCATTTTTACCTGGTCTTTTTGTTAATTGAAATCGGCTACACTGTACTCTGTACAATCGCGAGTGGTCATTACTACATTCAACTTTTGACTATAAGTTATGTGCCCTTCGGTAGCCCAGAAGACGTCAAATCTTTCGGCTAAGCCCATTTAACTCACCCAGCAATTGTCTTACTTCTAAGTCCAAGACAATCTCAATGTCTTTATCTACGTGTAGAAAAACCACACCATTTGTACATAAAAAACACAAGGTACTTGATACAGTCTGCTGTAAAAAGTACAACTAAACACTGACCCACTTCAGTAAGGTGCCAAAAGATGTGAAATTGGGCCAGGCATCGGCAGCTGTTAAAAAATTGCAAATATCCCTGGTTTCCATGGAGTAAGAGCCGTTGCTACGCACGTGATTATGACATCAATGATCATTGATCTGTCGCTACAGCCAAAAGTATTGGTCGGAGAGCAACTCGGTTTGTACCATTCGATTTGTCGTCACAAAATACGTCGGATTAGCCTCTTACTAGTAGCACTGGAACAGTTTTTCCACTTTTGCATTTTTGCTTCGTCTTTTTGTTAATTGAAATCGGCTACACTGTACTCTGTACAATCGCGACTGGTCATTACTATATTCAACTTTTGACTATAAGTTATGTGCCCTTCGGTAGCCAAGAAGACCTGAAATCTTTGGGCTAAGCCCATTTAACTCACCCAGCAATTGCCTTACTTCTAAGTGCAAGACAATCTCAATGTCTTTATCTACGTGTAGAAAAACCACACCATTTGTACGTGAAAAACACAAGGTACTTGATACAGTCTGCTGTAAAAAGTACAACTGACCACAGACCCACATGAAAAAGGTGCCAAAAGATGCGGAATTGAGCCAGGCATCGGCAGCTGTTGAAAAATTGCAAATTTCCCTGGTTTCCATGGAGTAAGAGCCGTTGCTGGGCACGTGATTATGACATAAATGATCATTCAATTGTCACTACAGGCAAAAGTATTGGTCGGAGAGCAACGCGGTTTGCACCATTCGATTTGTCGTCACAAAATACGTCGGATTAGCCTCTTACCAGCAGCACTGGAACAGTTTTTCCACTTTTGCATTTTTGCCTGGTCTTTTTGTTAATTGAAACCGGCTACACTGCACTCTGTACAATCGCGACTGGTCATTACTATATTCAACTTTTGACTATAAGTTATGTGCCCTTCGGTAGCCCAGAAGACGTCAAATCTTTGGGCCAAGCCCATTTAACTCACCCAGCAATTGCCTTACTTCTAAGTGCAAGACAATCTCAATGTCTTTATCTACGTGTAGAAAAACCACACCATTTGTACGTGAAAACCACAAGGTACTTGATACAGTCTGCTGTAAAAAGTACAACTGAACACTGACCCACTTCAGTAAGGTGCCAAAAGATGCGGAATTGAGCCAGGCATCGGCAGCTGTTGAAAAATTGCAAATTTCCCTGGTTTCCATGGAGTAAGAGCCGTTGCTGGGCACGTGATTATGACATAAATTATCATTGATCTGTCGCTACAGCCAAAAGTATTGGTCGGAGAGCAACGCGGTTTGCACCATTCGATTTCTCGTCACAAAATACGTCGGATTAGCCTCTTACTAGTAGCACTGGAACAGTTTTTTTCCACTTTTGCATTTTTGCCTGGTCTTTTTGTTAATTGAAATCGGCTACACTGTACTCTGTACAATCGCGACTGGTCATTACTATATTCAACTTTTGACTATAAGTTATGTGCCCTTCGGTAGCCCAGAAGACCTAAAATATTTGGGCTAAGCCTATTTAACTCACCCAGCAATTGTCTTACTTCTAAGTGCAAGACAATCTCAATGTCTTTATCTACGTGTAGAAAAACCACACCATTTGTACATAAAAAACACAAGGTACTTGATACAGTCTGCTGTAAAAAGTACAACTAAACACTTACCCACATTTACAAGGTGCCAAAAGATGTGGAATTGGGCCAGGCATCGGCAGCTGTTGAAAAATTGCAAATATCCCTGGTTTCCATGGAGTAAGAGCCGTTGCTGGGCACGTGATTATGACATAAATGATCATTCAATTGTCGCTACAGCCAAAAGTATTGGTCGGAGAGCAACGCGGTTTGCACCATTCGATTTCTCGTCACAAAATACGTCGGATTAGCCTCTTACCAGCAGCACTGGAACAGTTTTTCCACTTTTGCATTTTTACCTGGTCTTTTTGTTAATTGAAATCGGCTACACTGTACTCTGTACAATCGCGAGTGGTCATTACTACATTCAACTTTTGACTATAAGTTATGTGCCCTTCGGTAGCCCAGAAGACGTCAAATCTTTCGGCTAAGCCCATTTAACTCACCCAGCAATTGTCTTACTTCTAAGTCCAAGACAATCTCAATGTCTTTATCTACGTGTAGAAAAACCACACCATTTGTACATAAAAAACACAAGGTACTTGATACAGTCTGCTGTAAAAAGTACAACTAAACACTGACCCACTTCAGTAAGGTGCCAAAAGATGTGAAATTGGGCCAGGCATCGGCAGCTGTTAAAAAATTGCAAATATCCCTGGTTTCCATGGAGTAAGAGCCGTTGCTACGCACGTGATTATGACATCAATGATCATTGATCTGTCGCTACAGCCAAAAGTATTGGTCGGAGAGCAACTCGGTTTGTACCATTCGATTTCTCGTCACAAAATACGTCGGATTAGCCTCTTACTAGTAGCACTGGAACAGTTTTTCCACTTTTGCATTTTTGCTTCGTCTTTTTGTTAATTGAAATCGGCTACACTGTACTCTGTACAATCGCGACTGGTCATTACTATATTCAACTTTTGACTATAAGTTATGTGCCCTTCGGTAGCCAAGAAGACCTGAAATCTTTGGGCTAAGCCCATTTAACTCACTCAGCAATTGCCTTACTTCTAAGTGCAAGACAATCTCAATGTCTTTATCTACGTGTAGAAAAACCACACCATTTGTACGTGAAAAACACAAGGTACTTGATACAGTCTGCTGTAAAAAGTACAACTGACCACAGACCCACATGAAAAAGGTGCCAAAAGATGCGGAATTGAGCCAGGCATCGGCAGCTGTTGAAAAATTGCAAATTTCCCTGGTTTCCATGGAGTAAGAGCCGTTGCTGGGCACGTGATTATGACATAAATGATCATTCAATTGTCACTACAGGCAAAAGTATTGGTCGGAGAGCAACGCGGTTTGCACCATTCGATTTGTCGTCACAAAATACGTCGGATTAGCCTCTTACCAGCAGCACTGGAACAGTTTTTCCACTTTTGCATTTTTGCCTGGTCTTTTTGTTAATTGAAACCGGCTACACTGCACTCTGTACAATCGCGACTGGTCATTACTATATTCAACTTTTGACTATAAGTTATGTGCCCTTCGGTAGCCCGGAAGACGTCAAATCTTTGGGCCAAGCCCATTTAACTCACCCAGCAATTGCCTTACTTCTAAGTGCAAGACAATCTCAATGTCTTTATCTACGTGTAGAAAAACCACACCATTTGTACGTGAAAACCACAAGGTACTTGATACAGTCTGCTGTAAAAAGTACAACTGAACACTGACCCACTTCAGTAAGGTGCCAAAAGATGCGGAATTGAGCCAGGCATCGGCAGCTGTTGAAAAATTGCAAATTTCCCTGGTTTCCATGGAGTAAGAGCCGTTGCTGGGCACGTGATTATGACATAAATTATCATTGATCTGTCGCTACAGCCAAAAGTATTGGTCGGAGAGCAACGCGGTTTGCACCATTCGATTTCTCGTCACAAAATACGTCGGATTAGCCTCTTACTAGTAGCACTGGAACAGTTTTTTTCCACTTTTGCATTTTTGCCTGGTCTTTTTGTTAATTGAAATCGGCTACACTGTACTCTGTACAATCGCGACTGGTCATTACTATATTCAACTTTTGACTATAAGTTATGTGCCCTTCGGTAGCCCAGAAGACCTAAAATCTTTGGGCTAAGCCTATTTAACTCACCCAGCAATTGTCTTACTTCTAAGTGCAAGACAATCTCAATGTCTTTATCTACGTGTAGAAAAACCACACCATTTGTACGTGAAAAACACAAGGTACTTGATACAGTCTGCTGTAAAAAGTACAACTAAACACTTACCCACATTTATAAGGTGCCAAAAGATGTGGAATTGGGCCAGGCATCGGCAGCTGTTGAAAAATTGCAAATATCCCTGGTTTCCATGGAGTAAGAGCCGTTGCTGGGCACGTGATTATGACATCAATGATCATTGATCTGTCGCTACAGCCAAAAGTATTGGTCGGAGAGCAACGCAGTTTGCACCATTCGATTTCTCGTCACAAAATACGTCGGATTAGCCTCTTACTAGTAGCACTGGAACAGTTTTTCCACTTTTGCATTTTTGCCTGGTCTTTTTGTTAATTGAAATCGGCTACACTGTACTCTGTACAATCGCGACTGGTCATTACTATATTCAACTTTTGACTATAAGTTATGTGCCCTTCGGTAGCCCAGAAGACCTGAAATCTTTGGGCTCAGCCCATTTAACTCACCCAGCAATTGCCTTACTTCTAAGTGCAAGACAATCTCAATGTCTTTATCTACGTGTAGAAAAACCACACCATTTGTACGTGAAAACCACAAGGTACTTGATACAGTCTGCTGTAAAAAGTACAACTGAACACTGACCCACTTCAGTAAGGTGCCAAAAGATGCGGAATTGAGCCAGGCATCGGCAGCTGTTGAAAAATTGCAAATTTCCCTGGTTTCCATGGAGTAAGAGCCGTTTCTACGCCCGTGATTATGACATAAATGATCATTCAATTGTCGCTACAGCCAAAAGTATTGGTCGGAGAGCAACGCGGTATGCACCATTCGATTTCTCGTCACAAAATACGTCGGATTAGCCTCTTACTAGTAGCACTGGAACAGTTTTTCCACTTTTGCATTTTTGCTTCGTCTTTTTGTTAATTGAAATCGGCTACACTGTACTCTGTACAATCGCGACTGGTCATTACTATATTTAACTTTTGACTATAAGTTATGTGCCCTTCGGTAGCCCAGAAGACGTCAAATCTTTCGGCTAAGCCCATTTAACTCACCCAGCAATTGCCTTACTTCTAAGTCCAAGACAATCTTAATGTCTTTATCTACGTGTAGAAAAACCACACCATTTGTATGTGAAAAACACAAGGTACTTGATACAGTCTGCTGTAAAAAGTACAACTGAACACTGGCCCACTTCAGTAAGGTGCCAAAAGATGCAGAATTGAGCCAGGCATCGGCAGCTGTTTAAAAATTGCAAATTTCCCTGGTTTCCATGGAGTAAGAGCCGTTGCTGGGCACGTGATTATGACATCAATGATCATTCAATTTTCACTACAGCCAAAAGTATTGGTCGGAGAGCAACGCGGTTTGCACCATTCGATTTTTCGTCACAAAATACGTCGGATTAGCCTCTTACCAGCAGCACTGGAACAGTTTTTCCACTTTTGCATTTTTGCCTGGTCTTTTTGTTAATTGAAATCGGCTACACTGCACTCTGTACAATCGCGACTGGTCATTACTATATTCAACTTTTGACTATAAGTTATGTGCCCTTCGGTAGCCAAGAAGACCTGAAATCTTTGGGCTAAGCCCATTTAACTCACCCAGCAATTGCCTTACTTCTAAGTGCAAGACAATCTCAATGCCTTTATCTACGTGTAGAAAAACCACACCATTTGTACGTGAAAACCACAAGGTACTTGATACAGTCTGCTGTAAAAAGTACAACTGAACACTGACCCACTTCAGTAAGGTGCCAAAAGATATGGAATTGAGCCAGGCATCGGCAGCTGTTGAAAAATTGCAAATTTCCCTGGTTTCCATGGAGTAAGAGCCGTTTCTACGCACGTGATTATGACATACATGATCATTCAATTGTCGCTACAGCCAAAAGTATTGGTCGGAGAGCAACGCGGATTGCACCATTCGATTTGTCGTCACAAAATACGTCGGATTAGGATCTTACTAGTAGCACTGGAACAATTTTTCCACTTTTGCATTTTTGCCTGGTCTTTTTGTTAATTGAAATCGGCTACACTGTACTCTGTACAATCGCGACTGGTCATTACTATATTCAACTTTTGACTATAAGTTATGTGCCCTTCGGTAGCCCAGAAGACCTGAAATCTTTGGGCTAAGCCCGTTTAACTCACCCAGCAATTGTCTTACTTCTAAGTGCAAGACAATCTCAATGTCTTTATCTACGTGTAGAAAAACCACACCATTTGTATATAAAAAACACAAGGTACTTGATACAGTCTGCTGTAAAAAGTACAACTAAACACTGACCCACATTTTTAAGGTGCCAAAAGATGCAGAATTGGGCCAGGCATCGGCAGCTGTTAAAAATTGCAAATTTCCCTGGTTTCCATGGAGTAAGAGCCGTTGCTGGGCACGTGATTATGACAATAATGATTTATCAATTGTCGCTACAGCCAAAAGTATTGGTCGGAGAGCAACGCGGTTTGCACCATTCGATTTCTCGTCACAAAATACGTCGGATTAGCCTCTTACGCGCAGCACAAGAACAGTTTTTCCACTTTTGCATTTTTACCTGGTCTTTTTGTTAATTGAAATCGGCTACACTGTACTCTGTACAATCGCGACTGGTCATTACTTTATTCAACTTTTGACTATAAGTTATGTGCCCTTCGGTAGCCCAGAAGACGTCAAATCTTTCGGCTAAGCCCATTTAACTCACCCAGCAATTGTCTTACTTCTAAGTCCAAGACAATCTCAATGTCTTTATCTACGTGTAGAAAAACCACACCATTTGTACATAAAAAACACAAGGTACTTGATACAGTCTGCTGTAAAAAGTACAACTAAACACTGACACACATTTATAAGGTGCCAAAAGATGTGGAATTGAGCCAGGCATCGGCAGCTGTTAAAAAATTGCAAATATCCCTGGTTTCCATGGAGTAAGAGCCGTTGCTGGGCACGTGATTATGACATCAATGTTCATTGATCTGTCGCTACAGCCAAAAGTATTGGTCGGAGAGCAACGCGGTTTGCACCATTCGATTTCTCGTCACAAAATACGTCGGATTAGCCTCTTACTAGTAGCACTGGAACCGTTTTTCCACTTTCGCATTTTTGCTTCGTCTTTTTGTTAATTGAAATCGGCTAAACTGTACTCTGTACAATCGCGACTGGTCATTACTATATTTAACTTTTGACTATAAGTTATGTGCCCTTCGGTAGCCCAGAAGACGTCAAATCTTTGGGCTCAGCCCATTTAACTCACCCAGCAATTGCCTTACTTCTAAGTGCAAGACAATCTCAATGTCTTTATCTACGTGTAGAAAAACCACACCATTTGTACGTGAAAAACACAAGGTACTTGATACAGTCTGCTGTAAAAAGTACAACTGAACACTGACCCACTTCAGTAAGGTGCCAAAAGATGCAGAATTGAGCCAGGCATCGGCAGCTGTTGAAAAATTGCAAATTTCCCTGGTTTCCATGGAGTAAGAGCCGTTGCTGGGAACGTGATTATGACATAAATGATCATTCAATTGTCGCTACAGCCAAAAGTATTGGTCGGAGAGCAACGCGGTTTGCACCATTCGATTTCTCGTTACAAAATACGTCGGATTAGCCTCTTACCAGCAGCACTGGAACAGGTTTTCCACTTTTGCATTTTTGCCTGTTCTTTTTGTTAATTGAAATCGGCCACACTGCACTCTGTACAATCGCGACTGGTCATTACTATATTCAACTTTTGACTATAAGTTATGTGCCCTTCGGTAGCCCAGAAGACGTCAAATCTTTGGGCCAAGCCCATTTAACTCACCCAGCAATTGCCTTACTTCTAAGTGCAAGACAATCTCAATGTCTTTATCTACGTGTAGAAAAACCACACCATTTGTACGTGAAAACCACAAGGTACTTGATACAGTCTGCTGTAAAAAGTACAACTGAACACTGACCCACTTCAGTAAGGTGCCAAAAGATGCGGAATTGAGCCAGGCATCGGCAGCTGTTGAAAAATTGCAAATTTCCCTGGTTTCCATGGAGTAAGAGCCGTTGCTGGGCACGTGATTATGACATCAATGATCATTGATCTGTCGCTACAGCCAAAAGTATTGGTCGGAGAGCAACGCGGTTTGCACCATTCGATTTCTCGTCACAAAATACGTCGGATTAGCCTCTTACTAGTAGCACTGGAACAGTTTTTCCACTTTTGCATTTTTGCTTCGTCTTTTTGTTAATTGAAATCGGCTACACTGTACTCTGTACAATCGCGACTGGTCATTACTATATTCAACTTTTGACTATAAGTTATGTGCCCTTCGGTAGCCAAGAAGACCTGAAATCTTTGGGCTAAGCCCATTTAACTCACCCAGCAATTGCCTTACTTCTAAGTGCAAGACAATCTCAATGTCTTTATCTACGTGTAGAAAAACCACACCATTTGTACGTGAAAAACACAAGGTACTTGATACAGTCTGCTGTAAAAAGTACAACTGACCACAGACCCACATGAAAAAGGTGCCAAAAGATGCGGAATTGAGCCAGGCATCGGCAGCTGTTGAAAAATTGCAAATTTCCCTGGTTTCCATGGAGTAAGAGCCGTTGCTGGGCACGTGATTATGACATAAATGATCATTCAATTGTCACTACAGGCAAAAGTATTGGTCGGAGAGCAACGCGGTTTGCACCATTCGATTTGTCGTCACAAAATACGTCGGATTAGCCTCTTACCAGCAGCACTGGAACAGTTTTTCCACTTTTGCATTTTTGCCTGGTCTTTTTGTTAATTGAAACCGGCTACACTGCACTCTGTACAATCGCGACTGGTCATTACTATATTCAACTTTTGACTATAAGTTATGTGCCCTTCGGTAGCCCAGAAGACGTCAAATCTTTGGGCCAAGCCCATTTAACTCACCCAGCAATTGCCTTACTTCTAAGTGCAAGACAATCTCAATGTCTTTATCTACGTGTAGAAAAACCACACCATTTGTACGTGAAAACCACAAGGTACTTGATACAGTCTGCTGTAAAAAGTACAACTGAACACTGACCCACTTCAGTAAGGTGCCAAAAGATGCGGAATTGAGCCAGGCATCGGCAGCTGTTGAAAAATTGCAAATTTCCCTGGTTTCCATGGAGTAAGAGCCGTTGCTACGCACGTGATTATGACATCAATGATCATTGATCTGTCGCTACAGCCAAAAGTATTGGTCGGAGAGCAACGCGGTTTGCACCATTCGATTTCTCGTCACAAAATACGTCAGATTAGGCTCTTACTAGTAGCACTGGAACAGTTTTTCCACTTTTGCATTTTTGCTTCGTCTTTTTGTTAATTGAAATCGGCTACACTGTACTCTGTACAATCGCGACTGGTCATTACTATATTCAACTTTTGACTATAAGTTATGTGCCCTTCGGTAGCCAAGAAGACCTGAAATCTTTGGGCTAAGCCCATTTAACTCACCCAGCAATTGCCTTACTTCTAAGTGCAAGACAATCTCAATGTCTTTATCTACGTGTAGAAAAACCACACCATTTGTACGTGAAAAACACAAGGTACTTGATACAGTCTGCTGTAAAAAGTACAACTGACCACAGACCCACATGAAAAAGGTGCCAAAAGATGCGGAATTGAGCCAGGCATCGGCAGCTGTTGAAAAATTGCAAATTTCCCTGGTTTCCATGGAGTAAGAGCCGTTGCTGGGCACGTAATTATGACATAAATGATCATTCAATTGTCACTACAGGCAAAAGTATTGGTCGGAGAGCAACGCGGTTTGCACCATTCGATTTGTCGTCACAAAATACGTCGGATTAGCCTCTTACCAGCAGCACTGGAACAGTTTTTCCACTTTTGCATTTTTGCCTGGTCTTTTTGTTAATTGAAACCGGCTACACTGCACTCTGTACAATCGCGACTGGTCATTACTATATTCAACTTTTGACTATAAGTTATGTGCCCTTCGGTAGCCCAGAAGACCTGAAATCTTTGGGCCAAGCCCATTTAACTCACCCAGCAATTGCCTTACTTCTAAGTGCAAGACAATCTCAATGTCTTTATCTACGTGTAGAAAAACCACACCATTTGTACATAAAAAACACAAGGTACTTGATACAGTCTGCTGTAAAAAGTACAACTAAACACTGACCCACTTCAGTAAGGTGCCAAAAGATGCGGAATTGAGCCAAGCATCGGCAGCTGTTGAAAAATTGCAAATATCCCTGGTTTCCATGGAGTAAGAGCCGTTGCTGGGCACGTGATTATGACATAAATTATCATTGATCTGTCGCTACAGCCAAAAGTATTGGTCGGAGAGCAACGCGGTTTGCACCATTCGATTTCTCGTCACAAAATACGTCGGATTAGCCTCTTACTAGTAGCACTGGAACAGTTTTTCCACTTTTGCATTTTTGCTTCGTCTTTTTGTTAATTGAAATCGGCTAAACTGTAGTCTGTACAATCGCGACTGGTCATTACTATATTCAACTTTTGACTATAAGTTATGTGCCCTTCGGTAGCCCAGAAGACCTGAAATCTTTGGGCTCAGCCCATTTAACTCACCCAGCAATTGCCTTACTTCTAAGTGCAAGACAATCTCAATGTCTTTATCTACGTGTAGAAAAACCACACCATTTGTACGTGAAAACCACAAGGTACTTGATACAGTCTGCTGTAAAAAGTACAACTGAACACTGACCCACTTCAGTAAGGTGCCAAAAGATGCGGAATTGAGCCAGGCATCGGCAGCTGTTGAAAAATTGCAAATTTCCCTGGTTTCCATGGAGTAAGAGCCGTTTCTACGCACGTAATTATGACATAAATGATCATTAAATTGTCGCTACAGCCAAAAGTATTGGTCGGAGAGCAACGCGGTATGCACCATTCGATTTCTCGTCACAAAATACGTCGGATTAGCCTCTTACCAGCAGCACTGGAACAGTTTTTCCACTTTTGCATTTTTGCCTGGTCTTTTTCTTAATTGAAATCGGCTACACTGTACTCTGTACAATCGCGACTGGTCATTACTATATTCAACTTTTGACTATAAGTTATGTGCCCTTCGGTAGCCCAGAAGACCTGAAATCTTTGGGCTAAGCCCATTTAACTCACCCAGCAATTGCCTTACTTCTAAGTGCAAGACAATCTCAATGTCTTTATCTACGTGTAGAAAAACCACACCATTTGTACGTGAAAAACACAAGGTACTTGATACAGTCTGCTGTAAAAAGTACAACTGAACACTGACCCACTTCAGTAAGGTGCCAAAAGATGCGGAATTGAGCCAGGCATCGGCAGCTGTTGAAAAATTGCAAATTTCCCTGGTTTCCATGGAGTAAGAGCCGTTTCTACGCACGTAATTATGACATAAATGATCATTAAATTGTCGCTACAGCCAAAAGTATTGGTCGGAGAGCAACGCGGTATGCACCATTCGATTTCTCGTCACAAAATACGTCGGATTAGCCTCTTACCAGCAGCACTGGAACAGTTTTTCCACTTTTGCATTTTTGCCTGGTCTTTTTCTTAATTGAAATCGGCTACACTGTACTCTGTACAATCGCGACTGGTCATTACTATATTCAACTTTTGACTATAAGTTATGTGCCCTTCGGTAGCCCAGAAGACCTGAAATCTTTGGGCTAAGCCCATTTAACTCACCCAGCAATTGCCTTACTTCTAAGTGCAAGACAATCTCAATGTCTTTATCTACGTGTAGAAAAACCACACCATTTGTACGTGAAAAACACAAGGTACTTGATACAGTCTGCTGTAAAAAGTACAACTGACCACAGACCCACATGAAAAAGGTGCCAAAAGATGCGGAATTGAGCCAGGCATCGGCAGCTGTTGAAAAATTGCAAATTTCCCTGGTTTCCATGGAGTAAGAGCCGTTGCTGGGCACGTGATTATGACATAAATGATCATTCAATTGTCACTACAGGCAAAAGTATTGGTCGGAGAGCAACGCGGTTTGCACCATTCGATTTGTCGTCACAAAATACGTCGGATTAGCCTCTTACCAGCAGCACTGGAACAGTTTTTCCACTTTTGCATTTTTGCCTGGTCTTTTTGTTAATTGAAACCGGCTACACTGCACTCTGTACAATCGCGACTGGTCATTACTATATTCAACTTTTGACTATAAGTTATGTGCCCTTCGGTAGCCCAGAAGACGTCAAATCTTTGGGCCAAGCCCATTTAACTCACCCAGCAATTGCCTTACTTCTAAGTGCAAGACAATCTCAATGTCTTTATCTACGTGTAGAAAAACCACACCATTTGTACGTGAAAACCACAAGGTACTTGATACAGTCTGCTGTAAAAAGTACAACTGAACACTGACCCACTTCAGTAAGGTGCCAAAAGATGCGGAATTGAGCCAGGCATCGGCAGCTGTTGAAAAATTGCAAATTTCCCTGGTTTCCATGGAGTAAGAGCCGTTGCTACGCACGTGATTATGACATCAATGATCATTGATCTGTCGCTACAGCCAAAAGTATTGGTCGGAGAGCAACGCGGTTTGCACCATTCGATTTCTCGTCACAAAATACGTCGGATTAGGCTCTTACTAGTAGCACTGGAACAGTTTTTCCACTTTTGCATTTTTGCTTCGTCTTTTTGTTAATTGAAATCGGCTACACTGTACTCTGTACAATCGCGACTGGTCATTACTATATTCAACTTTTGACTATAAGTTATGTGCCCTTCGGTAGCCAAGAAGACCTGAAATCTTTGGGCTAAGCCCATTTAACTCACCCAGCAATTGCCTTACTTCTAAGTGCAAGACAATCTCAATGTCTTTATCTACGTGTAGAAAAACCACACCATTTGTACGTGAAAAACACAAGGTACTTGATACAGTCTGCTGTAAAAAGTACAACTGACCACAGACCCACATGAAAAAGGTGCCAAAAGATGCGGAATTGAGCCAGGCATCGGCAGCTGTTGAAAAATTGCAAATTTCCCTGGTTTCCATGGAGTAAGAGCCGTTGCTGGGCACGTGATTATGACATAAATGATCATTCAATTGTCACTACAGGCAAAAGTATTGGTCGGAGAGCAACGCGGTTTGCACCATTCGATTTGTCGTCACAAAATACGTCGGATTAGCCTCTTACCAGCAGCACTGGAACAGTTTTTCCACTTTTGCATTTTTGCCTGGTCTTTTTGTTAATTGAAACCGGCTACACTGCACTCTGTACAATCGCGACTGGTCATTACTATATTCAACTTTTGACTATAAGTTATGTGCCCTTCGGTAGCCCAGAAGACCTGAAATCTTTGGGCCAAGCCCATTTAACTCACCCAGCAATTGCCTTACTTCTAAGTGCAAGACAATCTCAATGTCTTTATCTACGTGTAGAAAAACCACACCATTTGTACATAAAAAACACAAGGTACTTGATACAGTCTGCTGTAAAAAGTACAACTAAACACTGACCCACTTCAGTAAGGTGCCAAAAGATGCGGAATTGAGCCAAGCATCGGCAGCTGTTGAAAAATTGCAAATATCCCTGGTTTCCATGGAGTAAGAGCCGTTGCTGGGCACGTGATTATGACATAAATTATCATTGATCTGTCGCTACAGCCAAAAGTATTGGTCGGAGAGCAACGCGGTTTGCACCATTCGATTTCTCGTCACAAAATACGTCGGATTAGCCTCTTACTAGTAGCACTGGAACAGTTTTTCCACTTTTGCATTTTTGCTTCGTCTTTTTGTTAATTGAAATCGGCTACACTGTAGTCTGTACAATCGCGACTGGTCATTACTATATTCAACTTTTGACTATAAGTTATGTGCCCTTCGGTAGCCCAGAAGACCTGAAATCTTTGGGCTCAGCCCATTTAACTCACCCAGCAATTGCCTTACTTCTAAGTGCAAGACAATCTCAATGTCTTTATCTACGTGTAGAAAAACCACACCATTTGTACGTGAAAACCACAAGGTACTTGATACAGTCTGCTGTAAAAAGTACAACTGAACACTGACCCACTTCAGTAAGGTGCCAAAAGATGCGGAATTGAGCCAGGCATCGGCAGCTGTTGAAAAATTGCAAATTTCCCTGGTTTCCATGGAGTAAGAGCCGTTTCTACGCACGTAATTATGACATAAATGATCATTAAATTGTCGCTACAGCCAAAAGTATTGGTCGGAGAGCAACGCGGTATGCACCATTCGATTTCTCGTCACAAAATACGTCGGATTAGCCTCTTACTAGTAGCACTGGAACAATTTTTCCACTTTTGCATTTTTGCCTGGTCTTTTTGTTAATTGAAATCGGCTAAACTGTAGTCTGTACAATCGCGACTGGTCATTACTATATTCAACTTTTGACTATAAGTTATGTGCCCTTCGGTAGCCCAGAAGACCTGAAATCTTTGGGCTCAGCCCATTTAACTCACCCAGCAATTGCCTTACTTCTAAGTGCAAGACAATCTCAATGTCTTTATCTACGTGTAGAAAAACCACACCATTTGTACGTGAAAACCACAAGGTACTTGATACAGTCTGCTGTAAAAAGTACAACTGAACACTGACCCACTTCAGTAAGGTGCCAAAAGATGCGGAATTGAGCCAGGCATCGGCAGCTGTTGAAAAATTGCAAATATCCCTGGTTTCCATGGAGTAAGAGCCGTTTCTACGCACGTGATTATGACATAAATGATCATTCAATTGTCACTACAGGCAAAAGTATTGGTCGGAGAGCAACGCGATTTGCACCATTCGATTTGTCGTCACAAAATACGTCGGATTAGCCTCTTACCAGCAGCACTGGAACAGTTTTTCCACTTTTGCATTTTTGCCTGGTCTTTTTGTTAATTTAAACCGGCTACACTGCACTCTGTACAATCGCGACTGGTCATTACTATATTCAACTTTTGAATATAAGTTATGTGCCCTTCGGTAGCCCAGAAGACGTCAAATCTTTGGGCCAAGCCCATTTAACTCACCCAGCAATTGCCTTACTTCTAAGTGCAAGACAATCTTAATGTCTTTATCTACGTGTAGAAAAACCACACCATTTGTACGTGAAAAACACAAGGTACTTGATACAGTCTGCTGTAAAAAGTACAACTGGACACTGACCCACTTCAGTAAGGTGCCAAAAGATGCGGAATTGAGCCAGGCATCGGCAGCTGTTGAAAAATTGCAAATATCCCTGGTTTCCATGGAGTAAGAGCCGTTTCTACGCACGTGATTATGACATAAATGATCATTCAATTGTCACTACAGCCAAAAGTATTGGTCGGAGAGCAACGCGGTTTGCACCATTCGATTTCTCGTCACAAAATACGTCGGATTAGCCTCTTACCAGGAGCACTGGAACAGTTTTTCCACTTTTGCATTTTTGCCTGGTGTTTTTGTTATTTAAAATCGGCTACACTGTACTCTGTACAATCGCGACTGGTCATTACTATATTCAACTTTTGACTATAAGTTATGTGCCTTTCGGTAGCCCAGAAGACCTGAAATCTTTGGGCTAAGCCCTTTTAACTCACCCAGCAATTGCCTTACTTCTAAGTGCAAGACAATCTCAATGTCTTTATCTACGTGTAGAAAAACCACACCATTTGTACGTGAAAACCACAAGGTACTTGATACAGTCTGCTGTAAAAAGTACAACTGACCACAGACCCACATGAATAAGGTGCCAAAAGATGCGGAATTAAGCCAGGCATCGGCAGCTGTTGAAAAATTGCAAATATCCCTGGTTTCCATGGAGTAAGAGCCGTTGCTGGGCACGTGATTATGACATAAATGATCATTAAATTGTCACTACAGGCAAAAGTATTGGTCGGAGAGCAACGCGGTTTGCACCATTCGATTTGTCGTCACAAAATACGTCGGATTAGCCTCTTACCAGGAGCACTGGAACAGTTTTTCCACTTTTGCATTTTTGCCTGGTCTTTTTGTTAATTGAAACCGGCTACACTGCACTCTGTACAATCGCGACTGGTCATTACTATATTCAACTTTTGACTATAAGTTATGTGCCCTTCGGTAGCCCAGAAGACCTGAAATCTTTGGGCTAAGCCCATTTAACTCACCCAGCAATTGCCTTACTTCTAAGTGCAAGACAATCTCAATGTCTTTATCTACGTGTAGAAAAACCACACCATTTGTACGTGAAAACCACAAGGTACTTGATACAGTCTGCTGTAAAAAGTACAACTGAACAATGACCCACTTCAGTAAGGTGCCAAAAGATGCGGAATTGAGCCAGGCATCGGCAGCTGTTGAAAAATTGCAAATTTCCCTGGTTTCCATGGAGTAAGAGCCGTTGCTGGGCACGTGATTATGACATAAATTATCATTGATCTGTCGCTACAGCCAAAAGTATTGGTCGGAGAGCAACGCGGTTTGCACCATTCGATTTCTCGTCACAAAATACGTCGGATTAGCCTCTTACTAGTAGCACTGGAACAGTTTTTTTCCACTTTTGCATTTTTGCCTGGTCTTTTTGTTAATTGAAATCGGCTACACTGTACTCTGCACAATCGCGACTGGTCATTACTATATTCAACTTTTGACTATAAGTTATGTGCCCTTCGGTAGCCCAGAAGACCTAAAATCTTTGGGCTAAGCCTATTTAACTCACCCAGCAATTGTCTTACTTCTAAGTGCAAGACAATCTCAATGTCTTTATCTACGTGTAGAAAAACCACACCATTTGTACATAAAAAACACAAGGTACTTGATACAGTCTGCTGTAAAAAGTACAACTAAACACTTACCCACATTTATAAGGTGCCAAAAGATGTGGAATTGGGCCAGGCATCGGCAGCTGTTGAAAAATTGCAAATATCCCTGGTTTCCATGGAGTAAGAGCCGTTGCTGGGCACGTGATTATGACATCAATGATCATTGATCTGTCGCTACAGCCAAAAGTATTGGTCGGAGAGCAACGCGGTTTGCACCATTCGATTTCTCGTCACAAAATACGTCGGATTGGCCTCTTACTAGTAGCACTGGAACAGTTTTTCCACTTTTGCATTTTTGCCTGGTCTTTTGGTTAATTGAAATCGGCTACACTGTACTCTGTACAATCGCGACTGGTCATTACTATATTCAACTTTTGACTATAAGTTATGTGCCCTTCGGTAGCCCAGAAGACCTGAAATCTTTGGGCTCAGCCCATTTAACTCACCCAGCAATTGCCTTACTTCTAAGTGCAAGACAATCTCAATGTCTTTATCTACGTGTAGAAAAACCACACCATTTGTACGTGAAAACCACAAGGTACTTGATACAGTCTGCTGTAAAAAGTACAACTGAACACTGACCCACTTCAGTAAGGTGCCAAAAGATGCGGAATTGAGCCAGGCATCGGCAGCTGTTGAAAAATTGCAAATTTCCCTGGTTTCCATGGAGTAAGAGCCGTTTCTACGCACGTAATTATGACATAAATGATCATTAAATTGTCGCTACAGCCAAAAGTATTGGTCGGAGAGCAACGCGGTATGCACCATTCGATTTCTCGTCACAAAATACGTCGGATTAGTCTCTTACCAGCAGCACTGGAACAGTTTTTCCACTTTTGCATTTTTGCCTGGTCTTTTTCTTAATTGAAATCGGCTACACTGTACTCTGTACAATCGCGACTGGTCATTACTATATTCAACTTTTGACTATAAGTTATGTGCCCTTCGGTAGCCCAGAAGACCTGAAATCTTTGGGCTAAGCCCATTTAACTCACCCAGCAATTGCCTTACTTCTAAGTGCAAGACAATCTCAATGTCTTTATCTACGTGTAGAAAAACCACACCATTTGTACGTGAAAAACACAAGGTACTTGATACAGTCTGCTGTAAAAAGTACAACTGAACACTGACCCACTTCAGTAAGGTGCCAAAAGATGCGGAATTGAGCCAGGCATCGGCAGCTGTTGAAAAATTGCAAATTTCCCTGGTTTCCATGGAGTAAGAGCCGTTGCTGGGCACGTGATTATGACATAAATTATCATTGATCTGTCGCTACTGCCAAAAGTATTGGTCGGAGAGCAACGCGGTTTGCACCATTCGATTTCTCGTCACAAAATACGTCGGATTAGCCTCTTACTAGTAGCACTGGAACAGTTTTTCCACTTTTGCATTTTTGCCTGGTCTTTTTGTTAATTGAAATCGGCTAAACTGTAGTCTGTACAATCGCGACTGGTCATTACTATATTCAACTTTTGACTATAAGTTATGTGCCCTTCGGTAGCCCAGAAGACCTGAAATCTTTGGGCTCAGCCCATTTAACTCACCCAGCAATTGTCTTACTTCTAAGTGCAAGACAATCTCAATGTCTTTATCTACGTGTAGAAAAACCACACCATTTGTACATAAAAAACACAAGGTACTTGATACAGTCTGCTGTAAAAAGTACAACTAAACACTTACCCACATTTATAAGGTGCCAAAAGATGTGGAATTGGGCCAGGCATCGGCAGCTGTTGAAAAATTGCAAATATCCCTGGTTTCCATGGAGTAAGACCCGTTGCTGGGCACGTGATTATGACATCAATGATCATTTATCTGTCGCTACAGCCAAAAGTATTGGTCGGAGAGCAACGCGGTTTGCACCATTCGATTTCTCGTCACAAAATACGTCGGATTAGCCTCTTACTAGTAGCACTGGAACAGTTTTTCCACTTTTGCATTTTTGCCTGGTCTTTTTGTTAAATTGAAATCGGCTAAACTGTAGTCTGTACAATCGCGACTGGTCATTACTATATTCAACTTTTGACTATAAGTTATGTGCCCTTCGGTAGCCCAGAAGACCTGAAATCTTTGGGCCCCCTCAGCCCATTTAACTCACCCAGCAATTGCCTTACTTCTAAGTGCAAGACAATCTCAATGTCTTTATCTACGTGTAGAAAAACCAACACCATTTTGTACGTGAAAACCACAAGGTACTTGATACAGTCTGCTGTAAAAAGTACAACTGAACACTGACCCACTTCAGTAAGGTGCCAAAAGATGCGGATTGAGCCAGGCATCGGCAGCTGTTGAAAAATTGCAATTTCCCTGGTTTCCATGGAGTAAGAAGCCGTTGCTACGCACGTAATTATGACATAAATGATCATTAAATTGTCGCTACAGCCAAAAGTATTGGTCGGAGAGCAACGCGGTATGCACCATTCGATTTCTCGTCACAAAATACGTCGGATTAGCCTCTTACAGGAGCACTGGAACAGTTTTTCCACTTTTGCATTTTTGCCTGGTCTTTTTGTTATTTAAAATCGGCTACACTGTACTCTGTACAATCGCGACTGGTCATTACTATATTCAACTTTTTGACTATAAGTTATGTGCCTTTCGGTAGCCCAGAAGACCTGAAATCTTTGGGCTAAGCCCATTTAACTCACCCAGCAATTGCCTTACTTCTAAGTGCAAGACAATCTCAATGTCTTTATCTACGTGTAGAAAAACCACACCATTTGTACGTGAAAAACACAAGGTACTTGATACAGGTCTGCTGTAAAAGTACAACTGACCACAGACCCACATGAATAAGTGCCAAAGATGCGGAATTAAGCCAGGTATCGGCAGCTGTTGAAAAATTGCAAATTTCCCTGGTTTCCATGGAGTAAGAGCCGTTGCTGGGCACGTGATTATGACATAAATGATCATTCAATTGTCACTCAGGCAAAAGTATTGGTCGGAGAGCAACGCGGTTTGCACCATTCGATTTCTCGTCACAAAATACGTCGGATTAGCCTCTTACCAGCAGCACTGGAACAGTTTTTCCACTTTTGCATTTTTGCCTGGTCTTTTTCTTAATTGAAATCGGCTCCACTGTACTCTGTACAATCGCGACTGGTCATTACTATATTCAACTTTTGACTATAAGTTATGTGCCCCTTCGGTAGCCCAGAAGACCTGAATCTTTGGCTAAGCCCATTTAACTCACCCAGCAATTGCCTTACTTCTAAGTGCAAGACAATCTCAATGTCTTTATCTACGTGTAGAAAAACCACACCATTTGTACGTGAAAAACACAAGGTACTTGATACAGTCTGCTGTAAAAAGTACAACTGAACACTGACCCACTTCAGTAAGGTGCCAAAAGATGCGGAATTGAGCCAGGCATCGGCAGCTGTTGAAAAATTGCAAATTTCCCTGGTTTTCATGGAGTAAGAGCCGTTGCTGGGCACGTGATTATGACATAAATTATCATTGATCTGTCGCTACAGCCAAAAGTATTGGTCCGGAGAGCAACGCGGTTTGCACCATTCGATTTCTCGTCACAAAATACGTCGGATTAGCCTCTTACTAGTAGCACTGGAACAGTTTTTTCCACTTTTGCATTTTTGCCTGGTCTTTTTGTTAATTGAAATCGGCTAAACTGTAGTCTGTACAATCGCGACTGGTCATTACTATATTCAACTTTTGACTATAAGTTATGTGCCCTTCGGTAGCCCAGAAGACCTGAAATCTTTGGGCTCAGCCCATTTAACTCACCCAGCAATTGCCTTACTTCTAAGTGGCAAGACAATCTCAATGTCTTTATCTACGTGTAGAAAAACCACACCATTTGTACGTGAAAACCACAAGGTACTTGATACAGTCTGCTGTAAAAAGTACAACTGAACACTGACCCACTTCAGTAAGGTGCCAAAAGATGCGGAATTGAGCCAGGCATCGGCAGCTGTTGAAAAATTGCAAATTTCCCTGGTTTCCATGGAGTAAGAGCCGTTGCTACGCACGTAATTATGACATAAATGATCATTAAATTGTCGCTACAGCCAAAAGTATTGGTCGGAGAGCAACGCGGTATGCACCATTCGATTTCTCGTCACAAAATACGTCGGATTAGCCTCTTACCAGCAGCACTGGAACAGTTTTTCCACTTTTGCATTTTTGCCTGGTCTTTTTGTTATTTAAAATCGGCTACACTGTACTCTGTACAATCGCGACTGGTCATTACTATATTCAACTTTTGACTATAAGTTATGTGCCTTTCGGTAGCCCAGAAGACCTGAAATCTTTGGGCTAAGCCCATTTAACTCACCCAGCAATTGCCTTACTTCTAAGTGCAAGACAATCTCAATGTCTTTATCTACGTGTAGAAAAACCACACCATTTGTACGTGAAAAACACAAGGTACTTGATACAGTCTGCTGTAAAAAGTACAACTGAACACTGACCCACATTTATAAGGTGCCAAAAGATGTGGAATTGAGCCAGGCATCGGCAGCTGTTTAAAAATTGCAAATTTCCCTGGTTTCCATGGAGTAAGAGCCGTTGCTGGGCACGTGATTATGACATAAATTATCATTGATCTGTCGCTACAGCCAAAAGTATTGGTCGGAGAGCAACGCGGTTTGCACCATTCGATTTCTCGTCACAAAATACGTCGGATTAGCCTCTTACTAGTAGCACTGGAACAGTTTTTTTCCACTTTTGCATTTTTGCCTGGTCTTTTAGTTAATTGAAATCGGCTACACTGTACTCTGTACAATCGCGACTGGTCATTACTATATTCAACTTTTGACTATAAGTTATGTGCCCTTCGGTAGCCCAGAAGACCTAAAATCTTTGGGCTAAGCCTATTTAACTCACCCAGCAATTGTCTTACTTCTAAGTGCAAGACAATCT
>NW_027018192.1:0-60036 GCF_032854445.1 Liolophura sinensis | reverse complement strand
ATCTACATGTAGAAAAAACCACACCATTTGTATATAAAAAAACACAAGGGTACTTGATACAGTTCCGCTGTAAAAAGGACAATTGAACACTGACCCACATCAAATAAGGTGCCAAAAGATGCGCAATTGGGCCAGGCATCTCCAGCTGTTGAAAAATTGCAAATTTCCTTGGTTTCCATGGAGTAAGAGCCGTTGCTGGGCACGTGATCTTGACATCAATGATTATTCATTTGTGGCTACAGCCAAAAGTATTGGTCGGAGAGCAACGCGGTTTGCACCATTCGATTTCTCGTCAAAAAATACGTCGGATTAGCCTCTTACCAGCAGCATTGGAACAGTTTTTCCACTTTTGGATTTTTGCCTGGTATTTTTTCCTAATTGAAATCGGCTACATTAACTATGTACAATCGCGACTGGTCATTACTATATTCAACTTTTCATTATAAGTTTATGTGCCCTTCGGTAGCCCAGACGACGTCAAATCTTTGGGCCAAGCCCATTTAAACTCACCCAGCAAATGTCTTACTTCTAAGTCGAAGACAAACTCAATGTCTTTATCTACATGTAGAAAAACCACACCATTTGTATATAAAAAAAAACACAAGGTACTTGATACAGTCCGCTGTAAAAAGGACAATTGAACACTGACACCACATCAATAAGGTGCCAAAAGATGCGCACATTGGGCCAGGCATCTCCAGCTGTTGAAAAAATTGCAAATTTCCCTTGGTTTCCATGGAGTAAGAGCCGTTGCTGGGCACGTGATCTTGACATCAATGATTATTCATTTTGTGGCTACAGCCAAAAGTATTGGTCGGAGAGCAACGCGGTTTGCACCATTCGATTTCTCGTCAAAAAATACGTCGGATTAGCCTCTTACCAGCAGCATTGGAACAGTTTTTTCTCCACTTTTGGATTTTTGCCTGGTATTTTTTCTAATTGAAATCGGCTACATTAACTATGTACAATCGCGACTGGTCATTACTATATTCAACTTTTTCATTATAAGTTATGTGCCCTTCGGTAGCCCAGACGACGTCAAATCTTTGGGCCAAGCCCATTTAACTCACCCAGCAAATGTCTTACTTCTAAGTCGAAGACAAACTCAATGTCTTTATCTACATGTAGAAAAAACCACACCATTTGTATATAAACAAAAACACAAGGTACTTGATACAGTCCGCTGTAAAAAGGACAATTGAACACTGACCCACATCAATAAGGTGCCAAAAGATGCGCAATTGGGGCCAGGCATCTCCAGCTGTTGAAAAATTGCAAATTTCCTTGGTTTCCATGGGAGTAAGAGCCGTTGCTGGGCACGTGATCTTGACATCAATGATTATTCATTTGTGGCTTACAGCCAAAAGTATTGGTCGGAGAGCAACGTGGTTTGCACCATTCGATTTCTCGTCAAAAAAATACGTCGGATTAGCCTCTTACCAGCAGCATTGGAACAGTTTTTCCACTTTTTGGATTTTTGCCTGGTATTTTTTCTAATTGAAATCGGCTACATTAACTATGTACAATCGCGACTGGTCATTACTATATTCAACTTTTCATTATAAGTTATGTGCCCTTCGGTAGCCCAGACGACGTCAAATCTTTGGGCCAAGCCCATTTAACTCACCCAGCAAATGTCCTTACTTCTAAGTCGAAGACAAACTCAATGTCTTTATCTACATGTAGAAAACCAAACCATTTGTATATAAAAAAAAACACAAGGTACTTGAGTACAGTCCGTTGTAAAAAGTACAATTTAACACTGACCCACATCAATAAGGTGCCAAAAGATGCGCAATTGGGCCAGGCATCTCCAGCTGTTGAAAAAATTGCCAAATTTCCTTGGTTCCATGGAGTAAGAGCAGTTGCTGGGCACGTGATCTTGATATCAATGATTATTCATTTGTGGCTACAGCCAACAGTATTGGTCGGAGAGCAACGCGGTTTGCACCATTCGATTTCTCGTCAAAAAATACGTCGGATTAGCCTCTTACCAGCAGCATTGGAACAGTTTTTTCCACTTTTAGATTTTTGCCTGGTCTTTTTGCTAATTGAAATCGGCTACACTAACTATGTACAATCGCGACTGGTCATTACTATATTCAACTTTTCATTATAAGTTATGTGCCCTTCGGTAGCCCAGACGACGTCAAATCTTTGGGCCAAGCCCACTTAACTCACCCAGCAGTTGTCTTACTTCTAAGTCGAAGACTAACTCAATGTCTTTATCTACATGTAGAAAAACCACACCATTTGTATATAAAAAAAAACACAAGGGTACTTGATACAGTCCGCTGTAAAAAAGTACAATTGAACACTGACCCACATCAATAAGGTGCCAAAAGATGCGCAATTGGGCCAGGCATCTCCAGCTGTTGAAAAATTGCAAATTTCCTTGGTTTCCATGGAGTAAGAGCCGTTGCTGGGCACGGTGATCTTGACATCAATGATTATTCATTTGTGGCTACAGCCAACAGTATTGGTCGGAGAGCAACGCGGTTTACACCATTTCGATTTCTCGTCAAAAAATACGTCGGATTAGCTTCTTACCAGCAGCATTGGAACAGTTTTTTCCACTTTTGGATTTTTGCCTGGTATTTTTTCTAATTGAAATCGGCTACATTAACTATGTACAATCGCGACTGGTCATTACTATAGTTCAACTTTTCATTATAAGTTATGTGCCCTTCGGTAGCCCAGACGACGTCAAATCTTTGGGCCAAGCCCATTTAACTCACCCAGCAAATGTCTTACTTCTAAGTCGAAGACCAAACTCAATGTCTTTATCTACATGTAGAAAAACCACAACCATTTGTATATAAAAAAAAACACAAGGTACTTGATACAGTCCGCTGTAAAAAGTACAATTGAACACTGACCCACATCAATAAGGTGCCAAAAGATGCGCAATTGGGCCAGGCATCTCCAGCTGTTGAAAAATTGCAAATTTCCTTGGTTTCCATGGAGTAAGAGCCGTTGCTGGGCACGTGATCTTGACATCAATGATTATTCATTTGTGGCTACAGCCAAAAGTATTGGTCGGAGAGCAACGCGGTTTGCACCATTCGATTTCTCGTCAAAAAATACGTCGGATTAGCCTCTTACCAGCAGCATTAGAACAGTTTTTCCACTTTTGGATTTTTGCCTGGTATTTTTTCTAATTGAAATCGGCTACATTAACTATGTACAATCGCGACTGGTCATTACTATATTCAACTTTTTCATTATAAGTTATGTGCCCTTCGGTAGCCCAGACGACGTCAAATTCTTTGGGCCAAGCCCATTTAACTCACCCAGCAAATGTCTTACTTCTAAGTCGAAGACAAACTCAATGTCTTTATCTACATGTAGAAAAACCACACCATTTGTATATAAAAAAAACACAAGGTACTTGATACAGTCCGCTGTAAAAAGTACAATTGAACACTGACCCACATCAATAAGGTGCCAAAAGATGCGCAATTGGGCCAGGCATCTCCAGCTGTTGAAAAATTGCAAATTTCCTTGGTTTCCATGGAGTAAGAGCCGTTGCTGGGCACGTGATCTTGACATCAATGATTATTCATTTGTGGCTACAGCCAAAAGTATTGGTCGGAGAGCAACGCGGGTTTGCACCATTCGATTTCTCGTCAAAAAATACGTCGGATTAGCCTCTTACCAGCAGCATTGGAACAGTTTTTCTACTTTTGGATTTTTGCCTGGTCTTTTTGCTAACTGATTTCGGCTACATTAACTATGTACAATCGCGACTGGTCATTTACTATATTCAACTTTTCATTATAAGTTATGTGCCCTTCGGTAGCCCAGACGACGTCAAATCTTTGGGCCAAGCCCATTTAACTCACCCAGCAAATGTCTTACTTCTAAGTCGAAGACAAACTCAAAGTCTTTATCTACATGTAGAAAAACCACACCATTTGTATATAAAAAAAACACAAGGTACTTGATACAGTCCGCTGTAAAAAGTACAATTGAACACTGACCCACATAAAGATGCGCAATTGGGCCAGGCATCTCCAGCTGTTGAAAAATTGCAAATTTCCTTGGTTTCCATGGAGTAAGAGCCGTTGCTGGGCACGTGATCTTGACATCAATGATTATTCATTTGTGGCTACAGCCAAAAGTATTGGTCGGAGAGCAACGCGGTTTGCACCATTCGATTTCTCGTCAAAAAATACGTCGGATTAGCCTCTTACCAGCAGCATTGGAACAGTTTTTCTACTTTTGGATTTTTGCCTGGTCTTTTGCGAATTGAAATCGGCTACATTAACTATGTACAATCGCGACTGGTCATTACTATATTCAACTTTTCATTATAAGTTATGTGCCCTTCGGTAGCCCAGACGACGTCAAATCTTTGGGCCAAGCCCATTTAACTCACCCAGCAGTTGTCTTACTTCTAAGTCGAAGACAAACTCAATGTCTTTATCTACATGTAGAAAAACCACACCATTTGTATATAAAAAAAACACAAGGTACTTGATACAGTCCGCTGTAAAAAGTACAATTGAACACTGACCCACATCAATAAGGTGCCAAAAGATGCGCAATTGGGTCAGGCATCTCCAGCTGTTGAAAAATTGCAAATTTCCTTGGTTTCCATGGAGTAAGAGCCGTTGCTGGGCACGTGATCTTGACATCAATGATTATTCATTTGTGGCTACAGCCAAAGGTATTGGTCGGAGAGCAACGCGGTTTGCACCATTCGATTTCTCGTCAAAAAATACGTCGGATTAGCCTCTTACCAGCAGCATTGGAACAGTTTTTCTACTTTTGGATTTTTGCCTGGTCTTTTTGCTAACTGATTTCGGCTACATTAACTATGTACAATCGCGACTGGTCATTACTATATTCAACTTTTCATTATAAGTTATGTGCCCTTCGGTAGCCCAGACGACGTCAAATCTTTGGGCCAAGCCCATTTAACTCACCCAGCAAATGTCTTACTTCTAAGTCGAAGACAAACTCAAAGTCTTTATCTACATGTAGAAAAACCACACCATTTGTATATAAAAAAAACACAAGGTACTTGATACAGTCCGCTGTAAAAAGGACAATTGAACACTGACCCACATCAATAAGGTGCCAAAAGATGCGCAATTGGGCCAGGCATCTCCAGCTGTTGAAAAATTGCAAATTTCCTTGGTTTCCATGGAGTAAGAGCCGTTGCTGGGCACGTGATCTTGACATCAATGATTATTCATTTGTGGCTACAGCCAAAAGTATTGGTCGGAGAGCAACGCGGTTTGCACCATTCGATTTCTCGTCAAAAAATACGTCGGATTAGCCTCTTACCAGCAGCATTGGAACAGTTTTTCCACTTTTGGATTTTTGCCTGGTATTTTTTCTAATTGAAATCGGCTACATTAACTATGTACAATCGCGACTCATCATTACTATATTCAACTTTTCATTATAAGTTATGTGCCCTTCGGTAGCCCAGACGACGTCAAATCTTTGGGCCAAGCCCATTTAACTCACCCAGCAAATGTCTTACTTCTAAGTCGAAGACAAACTCAATGTCTTTATCTACATGTAGAAAAACCACACCATTTGTATATAAAAAAAACACAAGGTACTTGATACAGTCCGCTGTAAAAAGGACAATTGAACACTGACCCACATCAATAAGGTGCCAAAAGATGCGCAATTGGGCCAGGCATCTCCAGCTGTTGAAAAATTGCAAATTTCCTTGGTTTCCATGGAGTAAGAGCCGTTGCTGGGCACGTGATCTTGACATCAATGATTATTCATTTGTGGCTACAGCCAAAAGTATTGGTCGGAGAGCAACGTGGTTTGCACCATTCGATTTCTCGTCAAAAAATACGTCGGATTAGCCTCTTACCAGCAGCATTGGAACAGTTTTTCTACTTTTGGATTTTTGCCTGGTCTTTTTGCTAACTGATTTCGGCTACATTAACTATGTACAATCGCGACTGGTCATTACTATATTCAACTTTTCATTATAAGTTATGTGCCCTTCGGTAGCCCAGACGACGTCAAATCTTTGGGCCAAGCCCATTTAACTCACCCAGCAAATGTCTTACTTCTAAGTCGAAGACAAACTCAAAGTCTTTATCTACATGTAGAAAAACCACACCATTTGTATATAAAAAAAACACAAGGTACTTGATACAGTCCGCTGTAAAAAGTACAATTGAACACTGACCCACATCAATAAGGTGCCAAAAGATGCGCAATTGGGCCAGGCATCTCCAGCTGTTGAAAAATTGCAAATTTCCTTGGTTTCCATGGAGTAAGAGCCGTTGCTGGGCACGTGATCTTGACATCAATGATTATTCATTTGTGGCTACAGCCAAAAGTATTGGTCGGAGAGCAACGCGGTTTGCACCATTCGATTTCTCGTCAAAAAATACGTCGGATTAGCCTCTTACCAGCAGCATTGGAACAGTTTTTCCACTTTTGGATTTTTGCCTGTTATTTTTTCTAATTGAAATCGGCTACATTAACTATGTACAATCGCGACTGGTCATTACTATATTCAACTTTTCATTATAAGTTATGTGCCCTTCGGTAGCCCAGACGACGTCAAATCTTTGGGCCAAGCCCATTTAACTCACCCAGCAAATGTCTTACTTCTAAGTCGAAGACAAACTCAATGTCTTTATCTACATGTAGAAAAACCACACCATTTGTATATAAAAAAAACACAAGGTACTTGATACAGTCCGCTGTAAAAAGTACAATTGAACACTGACCCACATCAATAAGGTGCCAAAAGATGCGCAATTGGGCCAGGCATCTCCAGCTGTTGAAAAATTGCAAATTTCCTTGGTTTCCATGGAGTAAGAGCCGTTGCTGGGCACGTGATCTTGACATCAATGATTATTCATTTGTGGCTACAGCCAAAAGTATTGGTCGGAGAGCAACGCGGTTTGCACCATTCGATTTCTCGTCAAAAAATACGTCGGATTAGCCTCTTACCAGCAGCATTGGAACAGTTTTTCTACTTTTGGATTTTTGCCTGGTCTTTTTGCTAACTGATTTCGGCTACATTAACTATGTACAATCGCGACTGGTCATTACTATATTCAACTTTTCATTATAAGTTATGTGCCCTTCGGTAGCCCAGACGACGTCAAATCTTTGGGCCAAGCCCATTTAACTCACCCAGCAAATGTCTTACTTCTAAGTCGAAGACAAACTCAAAGTCTTTATCTACATGTAGAAAAACCACACCATTTGTATATAAAAAAAACACAAGGTACTTGATACAGTCCGCTGTAAAAAGTACAATTGAACACTGACCCACATCAATAAGGTGCCAAAAGATGCGCAATTGGGCCAGGCATCTCCAGCTGTTGAAAAATTGCAAATTTCCTTGGTTTCCATGGAGTAAGAGCCGTTGCTGGGCACGTGATCTTGACATCAATGATTATTCATTTGTGGCTACAGCCAAAAGTATTGGTCGGAGAGCAACGCGGTTTGCACCATTCGATTTCTCGTCAAAAAATACGTCGGATTAGCCTCTTACCAGCAGCATTGGAACAGTTTTTCTACTTTTGGATTTTTGCCTGGTCTTTTTGCTAACTGATTTCGGCTACATTAACTATGTACAATCGCGACTGGTCATTACTATATTCAACTTTTCATTATAAGTTATGTGCCCTTCGGTAGCCCAGACGACGTCAAATCTTTGGGCCAAGCCCATTTAACTCACCCAGCAAATGTCTTACTTCTAAGTCGAAGACAAACTCAAAGTCTTTATCTACATGTAGAAAAACCACACCATTTGTATATAAAAAAAACACAAGGTACTTGATACAGTCCGCTGTAAAAAGGACAATTGAACACTGACCCACATCAATAAGGTGCCAAAAGATGCGCAATTGGGCCAGGCATCTCCAGCTGTTGAAAAATTGCAAATTTCCTTGGTTTCCATGGAGTAAGAGCCGTTGCTGGGCACGTGATCTTGACATCAATGATTATTCATTTGTGGCTACAGCCAAAAGTATTGGTCGGAGAGCAACGCGGTTTGCACCATTCGATTTCTCGTCAAAAAATACGTCGGATTAGCCTCTTACCAGCAGCATTGGAACAGTTTTTCCACTTTTGGATTTTTGCCTGGTATTTTTTCTAATTGAAATCGGCTACATTAACTATGTACAATCGCGACTGGTCATTACTATATTCAACTTTTCATTATAAGTTATGTGCCCTTCGGTAGCCCAGACGACGTCAAATCTTTGGGCCAAGCCCATTTAACTCACCCAGCAAATGTCTTACTTCTAAGTCGAAGACAAACTCAATGTCTTTATCTACATGTAGAAAAACCACACCATTTGTATATAAAAAAAACACAAGGTACTTGATACAGTCCGCTGTAAAAAGGACAATTGAACACTGACCCACATCAATAAGGTGCCAAAAGATGCGCAATTGGGCCAGGCATCTCCAGCTGTTGAAAAATTGCAAATTTCCTTGGTTTCCATGGAGTAAGAGCCGTTGCTGGGCACGTGATCTTGACATCAATGATTATTCATTTGTGGCTACAGCCAAAAGTATTGGTCGGAGAGCAACGCGGTTTGCACCATTCGATTTCTCGTCAAAAAATACGTCGGATTAGCCTCTTACCAGCAGCATTGGAACAGTTTTTCCACTTTTGGATTTTTGCCTGGTATTTTTTCTAATTGAAATCGGCTACATTAACTATGTACAATCGCGACTGGTCATTACTATATTCAACTTTTCATTATAAGTTATGTGCCCTTCGGTAGCCCAGACGACGTCAAATCTTTGGGCCAAGCCCATTTAACTCACCCAGCAAATGTCTTACTTCTAAGTCGAAGACAAACTCAATGTCTTTATCTACATGTAGAAAAACCACACCATTTGTATATAAAAAAAACACAAGGTACTTGATACAGTCCGCTGTAAAAAGGACAATTGAACACTGACCCACATCAATAAGGTGCCAAAAGATGCGCAATTGGGCCAGGCATCTCCAGCTGTTGAAAAATTGCAAATTTCCTTGGTTTCCATGGAGTAAGAGCCGTTGCTGGGCACGTGATCTTGACATCAATGATTATTCATTTGTGGCTACAGCCAAAAGTATTGGTCGGAGAGCAACGTGGTTTGCACCATTCGATTTCTCGTCAAAAAATACGTCGGATTAGCCTCTTACCAGCAGCATTGGAACAGTTTTTCCACTTTTGGATTTTTGCCTGGTATTTTTTCTAATTGAAATCGGCTACATTAACTATGTACAATCGCGACTGGTCATTACTATATTCAACTTTTCATTATAAGTTATGTGCCCTTCGGTAGCCCAGACGACGTCAAATCTTTGGGCCAAGCCCATTTAACTCACCCAGCAAATGTCTTACTTCTAAGTCGAAGACAAACTCAATGTCTTTATCTACATGTAGAAAACCAAACCATTTGTATATAAAAAAAACACAAGGTACTTGATACAGTCCGTTGTAAAAAGTACAATTTAACACTGACCCACATCAATAAGGTGCCAAAAGATGCGCAATTGGGCCAGGCATCTCCAGCTGTTGAAAAATTGCAAATTTCCTTGGTTTCCATGGAGTAAGAGCAGTTGCTGGGCACGTGATCTTGATATCAATGATTATTCATTTGTGGCTACAGCCAACAGTATTGGTCGGAGAGCAACGCGGTTTGCACCATTCGATTTCTCGTCAAAAAATACGTCGGATTAGCCTCTTACCAGCAGCATTGGAACAGTTTTTCCACTTTTAGATTTTTGCCTGGTCTTTTTGCTAATTGAAATCGGCTACACTAACTATGTACAATCGCGACTGGTCATTACTATATTCAACTTTTCATTATAAGTTATGTGCCCTTCGGTAGCCCAGGCGACGTCAAATCTTTGGGCCAAGCCCACTTAACTCACCCAGCAGTTGTCTTACTTCTAAGTCGAAGACAAACTCAATGTCTTTATCTACATGTAGAAAAACCACACCATTTGTATATAAAAAAAACACAAGGTACTTGATACAGTCCGCTGTAAAAAGTACAATTGAACACTGACCCACATCAATAAGGTGCCAAAAGATGCGCAATTGGGCCAGGCATCCCCAGCTGTTAAAAAATTGCAAATTTCCTTGGTTTCCATGGAGTAAGAGCCGTTGCTGGGCACGTGATCTTGACATCAATGATTATTCATTTGTGGCTACAGCCAAAAGTATTGGTCGGAGAGCAACGCGGTTTGCACCATTCGATTTCTCGTCAAAAAATACGTCGGATTAGCCTCTTACCAGCAGCATTGGAACAGTTTTTCTACTTCTGGATTTTTGCCTGGTCTTTTTGCTAACTGATTTCGGCTACATTAACTATGTACAATCGCGACTGGTCATTACTATATTCAACTTTTCATTATAAGTTATGTGCCCTTCGGTAGCCCAGACGACGTCAAATCTTTGGGCCAAGCCCATTTAACTCACCCAGCAAATGTCTTACTTCTAAGTCGAAGACAAACTCAAAGTCTTTATCTACATGTAGAAAAACCACACCATTTGTATATAAAAAAAACACAAGGTACTTGATACAGTCCGCTGTAAAAAGTACAATTGAACACTGACCCACATCAATAAGGTGCCAAAAGATGCGCAATTGGGCCAGGCATCCCCAGCTGTTAAAAAATTGCAAATTTCCTTGGTTTCCATGGAGTAAGAGCCGTTGCTGGGCACGTGATCTTGACATCAATGATTATTCATTTGTGGCTACAGCCAAAAGTATTGGTCGGAGAGCAACGCGGTTTGCACCATTCGATTTCTCGTCAAAAAATACGTCGGATTAGCCTCTTACCAGCAGCATTGGAACAGTTTTTCTACTTTTGGATTTTTGCCTGGTCTTTTTGCTAACTGATTTCGGCTACATTAACTATGTACAATCGCGACTGGTCATTACTATATTCAACTTTTCATTATAAGTTATGTGCCCTTCGGTAGCCCAGACGACGTCAAATCTTTGGGCCAAGCCCATTTAACTCACCCAGCAAATGTCTTATTTCTAAGTCGAAGACAAACTCAAAGTCTTTATCTACATGTAGAAAAACCACACCATTTGTATATAAAAAAAACACAAGGTACTTGATACAGTCCGCTGTAAAAAGGACAATTGAACACTGACCCACATCAATAAGGTGCCAAAAGATGCGCAATTGGGCCAAGCATCTCCAGCTGTTGAAAAATTGCAAATTTCCTTGGTTTCCATGGAGTAAGAGCCGTTGCTGGGCACGTGATCTTGACATCAATGATTATTCATTTGTGGCTACAGCCAAAAGTATTGGTCGGAGAGCAACGCGGTTTGCACCATTCGATTTCTCGTCAAAAAATACGTCGGATTAGCCTCTTACCAGCAGCATTGGAACAGTTTTTCTACTTTTGGATTTTTGCCTGGTCTTTTTGCTAACTGATTTCGGCTACATTAACTATGTACAATCGCGACTGGTCATTACTATATTCAACTTTTCATTATAAGTTATGTGCCCTTCGGTAGCCCAGACGACGTCAAATCTTTGGGCCAAGCCCATTTAACTCACCCAGCAAATGTCTTACTTCTAAGTCGAAGACAAACTCAAAGTCTTTATCTACATGTAGAAAAACCACACCATTTGTATATAAAAAAAACACAAGGTACTTGATACAGTCCGCTGTAAAAAGTACAATTTAACACTGACCCACATCAATAAGGTGCCAAAAGATGCGCAATTGGGCCAGGCATCTCCAGCTGTTGAAAAATTGCAAATTTCCTTGGTTTCCATGGAGTAAGAGCCGTTGCTGGGCACGTGATCTTGACATCAATGATTATTCATTTGTGGCTACAGCCAAAAGTATTGGTCGGAGAGCAACGCGGTTTGCACCATTCGATTTCTCGTCAAAAAATACGTCGGATTAGCCTCTTACCAGCAGCATTGGAACAGTTTTTCTACTTTTGGATTTTTGCCTGGTCTTTTTGCGAATTGAAATCGGCTACATTAACTATGTACAATCGCGACTGGTCATTACTATATTCAACTTTTCATTATAAGTTATGTGCCCTTCGGTAGCCCAGACGACGTCAAATCTTTGGGCCAAGCCCATTTAACTCACCCAGCAGTTGTCTTACTTCTAAGTCGAAGACAAACTCAATGTTTTATCTACATGTAGAAAAACCACACCATTTGTATATAAAAAAAACACAAGGTACTTGATACAGTCCGCTGTAAAAAGTACAATTGAACACTGACCCACATCAATAAGGTGCCAAAAGATGCGCAATTGGGCCAGGCATCTCCAGCTGTTGAAAAAATTGCAAATTTCCTTGGTTTCCATGGAGTAAGAGCCGTTGCTGGGCACGTGATCTTGACATCAATGATTATTCATTTGTGGCTACAGCCAAAAGTATTGGTCGGAGAGCAACGCGGTTTGCACCATTCGATTTCTCGTCAAAAAATACGTCGGATTAGCCTCTTATCAGCAGCATTGGAACAGTTTTTCTACTTTTGGATTTTTGCCTGGTCCTTTTGCTAACTGATTTCGGCTACATTAACTATGTACAATCGCGACTGGTCATTACTATATTCAACTTTTCATTATAAGTTATGTGCCCTTCGGTAGCCCAGACGACGTCAAATCTTTGGGCCAAGCCATTTAACTCACCAGCAAATGTCCTTACTTCTAAGTCGAGGACAAACCCAAAGTCTTTATCTACATGTAGAAAAACCACACCATTTGTATATAAAAAAAACACAAGGTACTTGATACAGTCCGCTGTAAAAAGGACAATTGAACACTGACCCACATCAATAAGGTGCCAAAAGATGCGCAATTGGGCAGGCATCCCCAGCTGTTAAAAATTGCAAATTTCCTTGGTTTCCATGGAGTAAGAGCCGTTGCTGGGCACGTGATCTTGACATCAATGATTATTCATTTGTGGCTACAGCCAAAAGTATTGGTCGGAGAGCAACGCGGTTTACCGGTGCCATTCGATTTCTCGTCAAAAAATACGTCGGATTAGCCTCTTACCAGCAGCATTGGAACAGTTTTTCTACTTTTGGATTTTTGCCTGGTCTTTTTGCTAACTGATTTCGGCTACATTAACTATGTACAATCGCGACTGGTCATTACTATATTCAACTTTTCATTATAAGTTATGTGCCCTTCGGTAGCCCAGACGACGTCAAATCTTTGGGCCAAGCCCATTTAACTCACCCAGCAAATGTCTTACTTCTAAGTCGAAGACAAACTCAAAGTCTTTATCTACATGTAGAAAACCACACCATTTGTATATAAAAAAAACACAAGGTACTTGATACAGGTCCGCTGTAAAAAGGACAATTGAACACTGACCCACATCAATAAGGTGCCAAAAGATGCGCAATTGGGCCAGGCATCTCCAGCTGTTGAAAAATTGCAAATTTCCTTGGTTTTCCATGGAGTAAGAAGCCGTTGCTGGGCACGTGATCTTGACATCAATGATTATTCATTTGTGGCTACAGCCAAAAGTATTGGTCGGAGAGCAACGCGGTTTGCACCATTCGATTTCTCGTCAAAAAATACGTCGGATTAGCCTCTTACCAGCAGCATTGGACAGTTTTTTCTACTTTTGGATTTTTGCCTGGTCTTTTTGCTAACTGATTTCGCTACATTAACTATGTACAATCGCGACTGGTCATTACTATATTCAACTTTTCATTATAAGTTATGTGCCTTCGGTAGCCCAGACGACGTCAAATCTTTGGGCCAAGCCCATTTAACTCACCCAGCAAATGTCTTACTTCTAAGTCGAAGACAAAACTCAAAGTCTTTATCTACATGTAGAAAAACCACACCATTTGTATATAAAAAAAACACAAGGTACTTGATACAGTCCGCTGTAAAAAGTACAATTTAACACTGACCCACATCAATAAGGTGCCAAAAGATGCGCAATTGGGCCAGGCATCTCCAGCTGTTGAAAAATTGCAAATTTCCTTGGTTTCCATGGAGTAAGAGCCGTTGCTGGGCACGTGATCTTGACATCAATGATTATTCATTTGTGGCTACAGCCAAAAGTATTGGTCGGAGAGCAACGCGGTTTGCACCATTCGATTTCTCGTCAAAAAATACGTCGGATTAGCCTCTTACCAGCAGCATTGGAACAGTTTTTTCTACTTTTGGATTTTTGCCTGGTCTTTTTGCGAATTGAAATCGGCTACATAACTATGTACAATCGCGACTGGTCATTACTATATTCAACTTTTCATTATAAGTTATGTGCCCTTCGGTAGCCCAGACGACGTCAAATCTTTGGGCCAAGCCCATTTAACTCACCCAGCAGTTGTCTTACTTCTAAGTCGAAGACAAACTCAATGTCTTTATCTACATGTAGAAAAACCACACCATTGTATATAAAAAAAACACAAGGTACTTGATACAGTCCGCTGTAAAAAGTACAATTGAACACTGACCCACATCAATAAGGTGCCAAAAGATGCGCAATTGGGCCAGGCATCTCCAGCTGTTGAAAATTGCAAATTTCCTTGGTTTCCATGGAGTAAGAGCCGTTGCTGGGCACGTGATCTTGACATCAATGATTATTCATTTGTGGCTACAGCCAAAAGTATTGGTCGGAGAGCAACGCGGTTTGCACCATTCGATTTCTCGTCAAAAAAATACGTCGGATTAGCCTCTTATCAGCAGCATTGGAACAGTTTTTTCTACTTTTGGATTTTTGCCTGGTCCTTTTGCTAACTGATTTCGGCTACATTAACTATGTACAATCGCGACTGGTCATTACTATATTCAACTTTTCATTATAAGTTATGTGCCCTTCGGTAGCCCAGACGACGTCAAATCTTTGGGCCAAGCCCATTTAACTCACCCAGCAAATGTCTTACTTCTAAGTCGAAGACAAACTCAAAGTCTTTATCTACATGTAGAAAAACCACACCATTTGTATATAAAAAAAACACAAGGTACTTGATACAGTCCGCTGTAAAAAAGGACAATTGAACACTGACCCACATCAATAAGGTGCCAAAAGATGCGCAATTGGGCAGGCATCTCCAGCTGTTGAAAAATTGCAAATTTCCTTGGTTTCCATGGAGTAAGAGCCGTTGCTGGGCACGTGATCTTGACATCAATGATTATTCATTTGTGGCTACAGCCAAAAGTATTGGTCGGAGAGCAACGCGGTTTGCACCATTCGATTTCTCGTCAAAAAATACGTCGGATTAGCCTCTTACCAGCAGCATTGGAACAGTTTTTCTACTTTTGGATTTTTGCCTGGTCTTTTTGCCTAACTGATTTCGGCTACATTAACTATGTACAATCGCGACTGGTCATTACTATATTCAACTTTTCATTATAAGTTATGTGCCCTTCGGTAGCCAGACGACGTCAAATCTTTGGGCCAAGCCCATTTAACTCACCCAGCAAATGTCTTACTTCTAAGTCGAAGACAAACTCAAAGTCTTTATCTACATGTAGAAAAACCACACCATTTGTATATAAAAAAAACACAAGGTACTTGATACAGTCCGCTGTAAAAGTACAATTTAACACTGACCCACATCAATAAGGTGCCAAAAGATGCGCAATTGGGCCAGGCATCTCCAGCTGTTGAAAAATTGCAAATTTCCTTGGTTTCCATGGAGTAAGAGCCGTTGCTGGGCACGTGATCTTGACATCAATGATTATTCATTTGTGGCTACAGCCAAAAGTATTGGTCGGAGAGCAACGCGGTTTGCACCATTCGATTTCTCGTCAAAAAATACGTCGGATTAGCCTCTTACCAGCAGCATTGGAACAGTTTTTCTACTTTTGGATTTTTGCCTGGTCTTTTTGCGAATTGAAATCGGCTACATTAACTATGTACAATCGCGACTGGTCATTACTATATTCAACTTTTCATTATAAGTTATGTGCCCTTCGGTAGCCCAGACGACGTCAAATCTTTGGCCAAGCCCATTTAACTCACCCAGCAGATGTCTTACTTCTAAGTCGAAGACAAACTCAATGTCTTTATCTACATGTAGAAAAACCACACCATTTGTATATAAAAAAAACACAAGGGTACTTGATACAGTCCGCTGTAAAAAGTACAATTGAACACTGACCCACATCAATAAGGTGCCAAAAGATGCGCAATTGGGCCAGGCATCTCCAGCTGTTGAAAAATTGCAAATTTCCTTGGTTTCCATGGAGTAAGAGCCGTTGCTGGGCACGTGATCTTGACATCAATGATTATTCATTTGTGGCTACAGCCAAAAGTATTGGTCGGAGAGCAACGCGGTTTGCACCATTCGATTCTCGTCAAAAAATACGTCGGATTAGCCTCTTATCAGCAGCATTGGAACAGTTTTTCTACTTTTGGATTTTTGCCTGGTCCTTTTGCTAACTGATTTCGGCTACATTAACTAGTACAATCGCGACTGGTCATTACTATATTCAACTTTTCATTATAAGTTATGTGCCCTTCGGTAGCCCAGACGACGTCAAATCTTTGGGCCAAGCCCATTTAACTCACCCAGCAAATGTCTTACTTCTAAGTCGAGGACAAACTCAAAGTCTTTATCTACATGTAGAAAAACCACACCATTTGTATATAAAAAAAAACACAAGGTACTTGATACAGTCCGCTGTAAAAAGTACAATTTAACACTGACCCACATCAATAAGGTGCCAAAAGATGCGCAATTGGGGCCAGGCATCTCCAGCTGTTGAAAAATTGCAAATTTCCTTGGTTTCCATGGAGTAAGAGCCGTGCTGGGCACGTGATCTTGACATCAATGATTATTCATTTGTGGCTACAGCCAAAAGTATTGGTCGGAGAGCAACGCGGTTTGCACCATTCGATTTCTCGTCAAAAAATACGTCGGATTAGCCTCTTACCAGCAGCATTGGAACAGTTTTTCTACTTTTGGATTTTTGCCTGGTCTTTTTGCGAATTGAAATCGGCTACATTAACTATGTACAATCGCGACTGGTCATTACTATATTCAACTTTTCATTATAAGTTATGTGCCCTTCGGTAGCCCAGACGACGTCAAATCTTTGGGCCAAGCCCATTTAACTCACCCAGCAGTTGTCTTACTTCTAAGTCCGAAGACAAACTCAATGTCTTTTATCTACATGTAGAAAAAACCACACCATTTGTATATAAAAAAAACACAAGGTACTTGATACAGTCCCGCTGTAAAAAGTACAAATTGAACACTGACTCCACATCAATAAGGTGCCAAAAGATGCGCAATTGGGGCCAGGCATCTCCAGCTGTTGAAAATTGCAAATTTCCTTGGTTTCCATGGAGTAAGAGCCGTTGCTGGCACGTGATCTTGACATCAATGATTATTCATTTGTGGCTACAGCCAACAGTATTGGTCGGAGAGCAACGCGGTTTGCACCATTCGATTTCTCGTCAAAAAATACGTCGGATTAGCCTCTTACCAGCAGCATTGAACAGTTTTTCTACTTTTGGATTTTTGCTGGTCTTTTTGCTAACTGATTTCGGCTACATTAACTATGTACAATCGCGACTGGTCATTACTATATTCAACTTTTCATTATAAGTTATGTGCCCTTCGGTAGCCCAGGACGACGTCAAATCTTTGGGCCAAGCCATTTAACTCACCCAGCAATGTCTTACTTCTAAGTCGAAGACAAACTCAAAGTCTTTATCTACATGTAGAAAAAACCACACCATTTGTATATAAAAAAAACACAAGGTACTTGATACAGTCCGCTGTAAAAAGGACAATTGAACACTGACCCACATCAATAAGGTGCCAAAAGATGCGCAATTGGGCCAGGCATCTCCAGCTGTTGAAAATTGCAAATTTCCTTGGTTTCCATGGAGTAAGAGCCGTTGCTGGGCACGTGATCTTGACATCAATGATTATTCATTTGTGGCTACAGCCAAAAATATTGGTCGGAGAGCAACGCGGTTTGCACCATTCGATTTCTCGTCAAAAATACGTCGGATTAGCCTCTTACCAGCAGCATTGGAACAGTTTTTCCACTTTTGGATTTTTGCCTGGTAATTTTTTTCTAATTGAAATCGGCTACATTAACTATGTACAATCGCGAATGGTCATTACTATATTCAACTTTTCATTATAAGTTATGTGCCCTTCGGTAGCCCAGACGACGTCAAATCTTTGGGCCAAGCCCATTTACTCACCCAGCAAATGTCTTACTTCTAAGTCGAAGACAAACTCAATGTCTTTATCTACATGTAGAAAAACCACACCATTTGTATATAAAAAAAACACAAGGTACTTGATACAGTCCGCTGTAAAAAGGACAATTGAACACTGACCCACATCAATAAGGTGCCAAAAGATGCGCAATTGGGCCAGGCATCTCCAGCTGTTGAAAAATTGCAAATTTCCTTGGTTTCCATGGAGTAAGAGCCGTTGCTGGGCACGTGATCTTGACATCAATGATTATTCATTTGTGGCTACAGCCAAAAGTATTGGTCGGAGAGCAACGTGGTTTGCACCATTCGATTTCTCGTCAAAAAATACGTCGGATTAGCCTCTTACCAGCAGCATTGGAACAGTTTTTCCACTTTTGGATTTTTGCCTGTATTTTTTCTAATTGAAATCGGCTACATTAACTATGTACAATCGCGACTGGTCATTACTATATTCAACTTTTCATTATAAGTTATGTGCCCTTCGGTAGCCCAGACGACGTCAAATCTTTGGGCCAAGCCCATTTAACTCACCCAGCAAATGTCTTACTTCTAAGTCGAAGACAAACTCAATGTCTTTATCTACATGTAGAAAACCAAACCATTTGTATATAAAAAAAACACAAGGTACTTGATACAGTCCGTTGTAAAAAGTACCAATTTAACACTGACCCACATCAAAAGTGCCAAAAGATGCGCAATTGGGCCAGGCATCTCCAGCTGTTGAAAAATTGCAAATTTCCTTGGTTTCCATGGAGTAAGAGCAGTTGCTGGGCACGTGATCTTGATATCAATGATTATTCCATTTGTGGCTACAGCCAACAGTATTGGTCGGAGAGCAACGCGGTTTGCACCATTCGATTTCTCGTCAAAAAATACGTCGGATTAGCCTCTTACCAGCAGCATTGGAACAGTTTTTCCACTTTTAGATTTTGCCTGGTCTTTTTGCTAATTGAAATCGGCTACATTAACTATGTACAATCGCGACTGGTCATTACTATATTCAACTTTTCATTATAAGTTATGTGCCTTTCGGTAGCCCAGACGACGTCAAATCTTTGGGCCAAGCCCACTTAACTCACCAGCAGTTGTCTTACTTCTAAGTCGAAGGACAAACTCAATGTCTTTATCTACATGTAGAAAAACACACCATTTGTATATAAAAAAAACACAAGGTACTTGATACAGTCCGCTGTAAAAAGTACAATTGAACACTGACCCACATCAATAAGGTGCCAAAAGATGCGCAATTGGGCCAGGCATCCCCAGCTGTTAAAAAATTGCAAATTTCCTTGGTTTCCATGGAGTAAGAGCCGTTGCTGGGCACGTGATCTTGACATCAATGATTATTCATTTGTGGCTACAGCCAAAGTATTGGTCGGAGAGCAACGCGGTTTGCACCATTCGATTTCTCGTCAAAAAATACGTCGGATTAGCCTCTTACCAGCAGCATTGGAACAGTTTTTCTACTTCTGATTTTTGCCTGGTCTTTTTGCTAACTGATTTCGGCTACATTAACTATGTACAATCGCGACTGGTCATTACTATATTCAACTTTTCATTATAAGTTATGTGCCCTTCGGTAGCCCAGACGACGTCAAATCTTTGGCCAAGCCCATTTAACTCACCCAGCAAATGTCTTACTTCTAAGTCGAAGACAAACTCAAAGTCTTTATCTACATGTAGAAAAACCACACCATTTGTATATAAAAAAACACAAGGTACTTGATACAGTCCGCTGTAAAAAGGACAATTGAACACTGACCCACATCAATAAGGTGCCAAAAGATGCGCAATTGGCCAGGCATCCCCAGCTGTTAAAAAATTACAAATTTCCTTGGTTTCCATGGAGTAAGAGCCGTTGCTGGGCACGTGATCTTGACATCAATGATTATTCATTTGTGGCTACAGCCAAAAGTATTGGTCGGAGAGCAACGCGGTTTGCACCATTCGATTTCTCGTCAAAAAATACGTCGGATTAGCCTCTTACCAGCAGCATTGGAACAGTTTTTCTACTTTGGATTTTTGCCTGGTCTTTTGCTAACTGATTTCGGCTACATTAACTATGTACAATCGCGACTGGTCATTACTATATTCAACTTTTCATTTATAAGTTATGTGCCCTTCGGTAGCCCAGACGACGTCAAATCTTTGGGCCAAGCCCATTTAACTCACCCAGCAAATGTCTTACTTCTAAGTCGAAGACAAACTCAAAGTCTTTATCTACATGTAGAAAAACCACACCATTTGTATATAAAAAAAAACACAAGGTACTTGATACAGTCCGCTGTAAAAAGGACAATTGAACACTGACCCACATCAATAAGGTGCCAAAAGATGCGCAATTGGGCCAGGCATCTCCAGCTGTTGAAAAATTGCAATTTCCTTGGGTTTCCATGAGTAAGAGCCGTTGCTGGGCACGTGATCTTGACATCAATGATTATTCATTTGTGGCTACAGCCAAAAGTATTGGTCGGAGAGCAACGCGGTTTGCACCATTCGATTTCTCGTCAAAAAAATACGTCGGATTAGCCTCTTACCAGCAGCATTGGAACAGTTTTTCCACTTTTGGATTTTTGCATGGTCTTTTTGCTAACTGATTTCGGCTACATTAACTATGTACAATCGCGGACTGGTCATTACTATATTCAACTTTTCATTATAAGTTATGTGCCCTTCGGTAGCCCAGACGACGTCAAATCTTTGGGCCAAGCCCATTTAACTCACCCAGCAAATGTCTTACTTCTAAGTCGAAGACAAACTCAAAGTCTTTATCTACATGTAGAAAAACCACACCATTTGTATATAAAAAAAACACAAGGTACTTGATACAGTCCGCTGTAAAAAGGACAATTGAACACTGACCCACATCAATAGGTGCCAAAAGATGCGCAACTGGGCCAGGCATCTCCAGCTGTTGAAAAATTGCAAATTTCCTTGGTTTCCATGGAGTAAGAGCCGTTGCTGGGCACGTGATCTTGACATCAATGATTATTCATTTGTGGCTACAGCCAAAAGTATTGGTCGGAGAGCAACGCGGTTTGCACCATTCGTTTCTCGTCAAAAAATACGTCGGATTAGCCTCTTACCAGCAGCATTGGAACAGTTTTTCTACTTTTGGATTTTTGCCAGGTCTTTTTGCTAATTGAAATCGGCTACATTAACTATGTACAATCGCGACTGGTCATTACTATATTCAACTTTTCATTATAAGTTATGTGCCCTTCGGTAGCCCAGACGACGTCAAATCTTTGGGCCAAGCCCATTTAACTCACCCAGCAGTTGTCTCACTTCTAAGTCGAAGACAAACACAATGTCTTTATCTACATGTAGAAAAACCACACCATTTGTATATAAAAAAACACAAGGTACTTGATACAGTCCGCTGTAAAAAGTACAATTGAACACTGACCCACATGAATAAGGTGCCAAAAGATGCGCAATTGGGCCAGGCATCTCCAGCTGTTGAAAAATTGCAAATTTCCTTGGTTTCCATGGAGTAAGAGCCGTTGCTGGGCACGTGATCTTGACATCAATGATTATTCATTTGTGGCTACAGCCAAAAGTATTGGTCGGAGAGCAACGCGGTTTGCACCATTCGATTTCTCGTCAAAAAATACGTCGGATTAGCCTCTTACCAGCAGCATTGGAACAGTTTTTCTACTTTTGGATTTTTGCCAGGTCTTTTTGCTAATTGAAATCTGCTACATTAACTATGTACAATCGCGACTGGTCATTACTATATTCAACTTTTCATTATAAGTTATGTGGCCTTCGGTAGCCCAGACGACGTCAAATCTTTGGGCAAAGCCCATTTAACTCACCCAGCAGTTGTCTCACTTCTAAGTCGAAGACAAACACAATGTCTTTATCTACATGTAGAAAAACCACACCATTTGTATATAAAAAAACACAAGGTACTTGATACAGTCCGCTGTAAAAAGTACAATTGAACACTGACCCACATCAATAAGGTGCCAAAAGATGCGCAATTGGGCCAGGCATCTCCAGCTGTTGAAAAATTGCAATTTCCTTGGTTTCCATGGAGTAAGAGCCGTTGCTGGGCACGTGATCTTGACATCAATGATTATTCATTTGTGGCTAAAGCCAAAAGTATTGGTCGGAGAGCAACGCGGTTTGCACCATTCGATTTCTCGTCAAAAAATACGTCGGATTAGCCTCTTACCAGCAGCATTGGAACAGTTTTTCTACTTTGGATTTTTGCCTGTCTTTTTGCTAACTGAAATCGGCTACATTAACTATGTACAATCGCGACTGGTCATTACTATATTCAACTTTTTCATTATAAGTTATGTGCCCTTCGGTAGCCCAGACGACGTCAAATCTTTGGGCCAAGCCCATTTAACTCACCCAGCAAATGTCTTACTTCTAAGTCGAAGACAAACTCAATGTCTTTATCTACATGTAGAAAAACCACACCATTTGTATATAAAAAAAACACAAGGTACTTGATACAGTCCGCTGTAAAAAGTACAATTGAACACTGACCCACATCAATAGGTGCCAAAAGATGCGCAATTGGGTCAGGCATCTCCAGCTGTTGAAAAATTGCAAATTTCCTTGGTTTCCATGGAGTAAGAGCCGTTGCTGGCACGTGATCTTGACATCAATGATTATTCATTTGTGGCTACAGCCAAAAGTATTAGTCGGAGAGCAACGTGGTTTGCACCATTCGATTTCTCGTCAAAAATTACGTCGGATTAGCCTCTTACCAGCAGCATTGGAACAGTTTTTCCACTTTTGGATTTTTGCCTGGTATTTTTTCTAATTGAAATCGGCTACATTAACTATGTACAATCGCGACTGGTCATTGCTATATTCAACTTTTCATTATAAGTTATGTGCCCTTCGGTAGCCCAGACGACGTCAAATCTTTGGGCCAAGCCCATTTAACTCACCCAGAAGTTGTCTTACTTCTAAGTCGAGACAAACTCAATGTCTTTATCTACATGTAGAAAAACCACACCATTTGTATATAAAAAAACACAAGGTACTTGATACAGTCCGCTGTAAAAAGTACAATTGAACACTGGACCCACATCAATAAGGTGCCAAAAGATGCGCAATTGGGCCAGCATCTCCAGCTGTTGAAAAATTGCAAATTTCCTTGGTTTCCATGGAGTAAGAGCCGTTGCTGGGCACGTGATCTTGACATCAATGATTATTCATTTGTGGCTACAGCCAAAAGTATTAGTCGGAGAGCAACGTGGTTTGCACCATTCGATTTCTCGTCAAAAAAATACGTCGGATTAGCCTCTTACCAGCAGCATTGGAACAGTTTTTCCACTTTTGGATTTTTGCCTGGTATTTTTTAGGGATCCCGTTCTTCCGGAACGGGATCCCTATTGTATTCGTTCTGTTTTTAGGGATCCCGTTCTCCCGAACGGGATCCCTTTTGTTATTGTTCTGTTTTTTCTTATTAGGGATCCCGTTCTTCCCGAACGGGATCCCTATTGTTATTGTTCTGTTTTTTCTTATTATTATTATTATTATTATTAGGGATCCCGTTCTTCCCGAACGGGATCCCTATTGTTATTGTTCTGTTTTTTCTTATTATTATTATTATTATTATTATTATTTTTTTTTTTCGATTTTGTTAGCAGCAGAACTCAAACACCGTTCAACATAGAAGTTTAAAATTTTGCACACACAATCTAGAGGAAATTTTCTAGGGGTATATTTTTTTTATTTTTTGCTATGTCACGTGGTTCGGGCCGCCATATTGGATTTCGAACAAAATCTTTAAAAATCTTCTTCTCCAGAACCACTGAACCGATCGTTCTCAAATTTGACATGCAACTAGTAGGTTAGGAGTTCTTCAAAGTTTGCGAAAATGGTTCACTTCCGGTCAAAATTCTGGAAGCTCGCCATTGGTCGAATTTGTGACGTCACAAAAAGTTCTCAAAGTTCATATGGTCTGAACGTATTCTGATGTATCTTGAGCTGCTGATTCCGAACCTGCTTGTATTTTTTCAATATCTGTGTAACTTTTTGAGATATCAGCCAAAAATCAAATAAAGTTACGGTAACTTCAATGACCTGTAACTCGAGAACTATGACAGCTAGAAATGTGCAACCTGCACGAAATTGTAGCCCAAGACATGCTCTTTCGAGCATTCGTCAACGGATTTCAGCTCCGATCAATAGTTTTTTCGCTACAAGCGTTTAATTCACAACACCGTTTTTTGTTTAGAAAAAGGTGGGAATCCCATTGCTTTAACATGGAGTTAGATGGGGACTGGACTGGGTTTATAGTATTTGAGCTGATGCTTTCGGACACACTGTCCGTGATCTCCCGAAACAGTTGTAGGATGACATTGATTCCAGTTCCCATCTATCTCCAGTACTCTATTAGAAGGCGTAGAGATCTAACTACAACAGCAATCGACGTGGACCTGTAAAAGTTAGCTTTGTTTTGCGCAGACCTCGTCCTCTTTACTATACGTTAAACAGGCCAGGGTGACTGACAGATATGGACATGTGCCGTGCTTCAAGTGCTGAGTTTCTAACGATGGCCGAGCTATCAGTGGAGCAGTGAGTCTGTGCATAGTATGTCGTGGATTGAGATGTGAATGTACAAACTTGCTGTTGCACTGGTCGTGTTTTTGCGTTATTTCTTACAAATAGCGGGCTAAATCTACCAAGAAACGGCCGTTTTTCACCGGGCATAGCGTGGCATCATTAGGGTCGCCGATCTATTCGAGGGAATACAAATGACCGGCCGACTGCCTCAGTGACAAACGGTGTAAGGTCGCATGGAAACTTTACAAGCCGTGTATGTGGAACATGTGTCCTTCGAACACAGAACATGAAGGGGAAAACGTCATCGATCCGATCCGGGATCCCGGCCTAGGATCTGCTATTCGCAGATCCATTCTAGTTAGGGATCCCGTTCTTCCCGAACGGGATCCCTATTGTTATTGTTCGGTTTTTTCTTATTATTATTATTATTTTTTTTTCACCGACTTTGTTAGCAGCAGAACTTTTAAACCGTTCAACATAGAGGTCTCAAATTTTGTACACATAATCTGGCGGTGATTTTCCAGAGGTATATTTTTCTTTTTTTTCTTATGTCACGTGGTTCAGCCGCCATATTGGATTTTGTGTAAAACTTTTAAAAATCTTCTTCTCCAGAACCACTGAACCGATCGTTTTCAAATTTATCATGCAGCTAGTAAGTTACGAGTTCTTTAAAGTTTGAGTAAAAAGTTCACTTCCGGTCAAAACTCTAGAAGCTCGCCATTGGTCGAAATTGTGACGTCACATAAAGTTCTTATAGTTCAATTGTTCTGAACGTATTCTGATGTATCTTGAACTGCTGATTCCGAATCTGGTTGTATTTTTTGCATATCGGTGTAACTTTTAGAGATATAAGCAAAAAACTCAAAAAAGTTACGTAACTTCAATGACCTGTAACTCGAGAACTATGACAGCTAGAAACGTGCAACCTGCACGAAATTGTAGCCCAAGACATGCTCTTTCGATCATTCGTCAACAGATTTGAGCTCCGATCAATAGTTTTTTCGCTAGAAGCGCTTAAATCCCCAATCCGTTTTTTGTTTGGAAAAAGATGGGAATCCCATTGCTTTAACATGGAGTTAGATGAGGACTGGTCTGGGTTTGTAGTATTTGACCTGATGCTTTCGGCCACACTGTCCGTGATCTCCCGAAACGGTTGTAGGATGACATTGATTCCAGTTCCCATCTAACTCCAGTACTCTATTAGATGGCGTAGAGATCTAACTACAACAGCAAACGACGTGGACCTGTAAAAGTTAGCTTTGTTTTGCGCACACCTCGTCCTCTTTACTATACGTTAAACAGGCCAGGGTGATTGACAGATATGGATATGTGCCCTGCTCCAAGTTCTGACTTTCTAACGATGGCCGAGCTATCAGTGGAGCAGTGAGTCTGTGCATGGCAGGTGATGGATTGAGATGTGAATGTACAAGCTTGCTGTTACACTGGTCGTGTTTTTGCATTATTTCTTACTAATACCGGGTTAAGCCTGCCAAGGGACGACTGTTTTTCACTGGGCATAGCGTAGCATCATCAAGGTCGCCGATCTATTCGAGGGAATGCAAATGACCGGCCGACTCCCTCAATGACAAACGGTGTAAGGTTGCATGGAATCTTTGAAAGCCGTGCATGTGGAACATGTGTCCTTCGAACACAGAACGTGAAGATGAAAACGTCATCGATCCGATCCGGGATCCCGGCCTAGGATCTGCTATTCGCAGATCCATTCTAGTTAGGGATCCCGTTCTCCCGAACGGGATCCCTATTGTTTTCGTTCTGTTTTTTCTTATTATTATTAGGGATCCCGTTCTCCCGAACGGGATCCCTATTGTAATCGTTCTGTTTTTTCTTATTATTATTATTATTATTTTTTTTTCACCGACATTGTTCGCATGGAAACTTTTTTACCGTTCAACATACAGGTCTGAAATTTTGCACACATATTCTAGCGGTGAATATCTCGGGACAAATTCTCCACTTTTTTTGCTATGTCACGTGGTTCGGACGCCATATTGGATTTTGTGTAAAACTTTTAAAAATCTTCTTCTCAAGAACCACTGAACCGATCGGTTTCAAATTCAACATGCAGCTAGTAGGTCACGAGTTCTTCAAAGTTTGCGAAAATGGTTTACTTCCGGTCAAAATTCTGGAAGTTCGCTATTGGTCGAATTTGTGACGTCACAAAAAGTTCTCAAAGTTCAAACGTTCTGAACGTATTCTGATGTATCTTGAGCTGCTGATTCTGAATCTGGTTGTATTTTTTGCATATCTGTGTAACTTTTTGAGATATTAGCAAAAAACTCAAAAAAGTGACAGAACTTGAATGACCTGTAACTCGAGAACTATGACAGCTAGAAATGTGCAACCTGCACGAAATTGTAGCCCAAGACATGCTCTTTCGAGCATTCGTCAATGGATTTGAGCTGCGATCGATAGATTTTTCGCTACAAGCGTTTAAATGACAACACCGTTTTTTGTTTGGAAAAAGGTGGAAATCCCATTGCTTTAACATGGAGTTAGATGGGGACTGGACTGGCTTTGTAGTATTTAACCTTATGCTTTCGGCTACACTGTCCGTGATTTCCTGAAACGGTTGTAGGATGACATTGATTCCAGTTCCCATCTAACTCCAGTACTCTATTAGAAGGCGTAGAGATCTAACTACAACAGCAAATGACATGGACCTGTAAAAGTTAGCTTTGTTTTGCGCAGACCTCGTGCTCTTTACTATACGTTAAACAGTTCAGGGTGATTGACAGATATGGACATGTGCCCTGGTCCAAGTGCTGACTTTCTAACGATGGCCAAGCTATCAGTGGAGCTGTGAGTCTGTACAAACTTTGTGTTGCACTAGTCGTGTTTTTGCATTATTTCTTACAATTAATGGGCTAAGTCTGCCAAGGAACGACCGTTTTTCACTGGGCATAGCGTAGCATCATCAAGGTCGCCGATCTATTTGAGGGATTGCAAATGACCGGCCGACTGCCTCAGTGACAAACGGTGTAAGGTCGCATAGAAACTTTGAAAGCCGTGTATGTGGAACATGGGTCCTTCGAACACAGATCATGAAGGGAAAACGTCATCGATCAGATCCGGGATCCCGGCCTAGGATCTGCTATTCGCAGATCCATTCTAGTTATTATTAGGGATCCCGTTCTCCCGAACGGGATCCCTTTTGTAATTGTTCGGTTTTTTCTTATTATTATTAGGGATCCCGTTCTTCCGGAACGGGATCCCTATTGTAATCGTTCTGTTTTTTCTTATTATTATTATTATTATTTTTTTTTCACCGACATTGTTAGCAAGGAAACTTTTTTACTGTTCAACATACAGGTCTCAAATTTTGCACACAAATTCTGGCGGAGATTTTCCAGGGATAAATTCTCCATTTTTTTTTCATGTCACGTTGTTCGGCCGCCATATTGGATTTTGTGTAAAATCTTTAAAAATCTTCTTCTCCAGAACCACTGAACCGATCGTTTTCTAATTTGACATGCAGCTAGTAGGTCACAAGTTCTTTAAAGTTTGCGAAAATGGTTCACTTCCGGTCAAAATTCTGGAAGTTCGCTATTGGTCGAATTTGTGACGTCACAAAAAGTTCTCAAAGTTCAATTGTTCTGAACGTATTCTGATGTATCTTGAGCTGCTGATTCCGAATCTGGTTGTATTTTTTGTATATCTGTGTAACTTTTTGAGATATAAGCAAAAAACTCAAAAAACTTATGTAAGTTCAATGACCTGTAACTCGAGATATGTAGCAGCTAGAAATGTGCAACCTGCACGAAATTGTAGAACAAGACATGCTCTTTCGAGCATTCGTCAACAGATTTCATCTCCGATCAATAGTTTTTTCGCTACAAGCGTTTAAATGACAACACCGTTTTTTGTTTAGAAAAAGACGGGAATCCTATTGCTTTAACATGGAGTTAGATGGGGATTGGACTGGGTTTGTAGTATTTGACCTGATGCTTTTGGCTACACTGTCCGTGATCTCCCGAAACGGTTGTACGATGACATTGGTTCCAGTTCCCATCTAACTCCAGTACTCTATTAGATGGCGTAGACATCTAACTACAACAGCAAACGACGTGGACCTGTAAAAGTTAGCTTTGTTTTGCGCACACCTCGTGCTCTTTACTATACGTTAAACAGTCCAGGGTGATTAACAGATATGGACATGTGAACTGGTCCAAGTGCTGACTTTCCAACGATGGCCGAGCTATCAGTGGAGCAGTGAGTCTGTGCATGGCAGGTCGTGGATTGAGATGTGAATGTACAAACCTGCTGTTACACTGGTCGTGTTTTTGCCTTATTTCTTACAATTAGCGGGCTAAGTCTGCCAAGGAACGACCGTTTTTCACTGGGCATAGCGTAGCATCATTAAGGTCGCCGATCTATTCGAGGGAATGCAAATGACTGGCCGACTGCCTCAATGACAAACGGTGTAAGGTCGGATGGAATCTTTGAAAGCCGTGTATGTGGAACATGTGTCCTTCGAACACAGAACATGAAGGGGAAAACGTCATCCATCCGATCCGGGATCCCGGCCTAGGATCTGCTATTCGCAGATCCATTCTAGTTATTATTATTATTATTATTATTTTTTTTTCACCGACTTTGTTAGCAAGGAAACTTTTTTACCGTTCAACATAGAGGTCTCAATTTTTGCACAAAAATTCTGGCGGAGATTTTCCAGGGATAAATTCTCCATTTTTTTTTCATGTCACGTGGTTCGGCCGCCATATTGGATTTTGTGTAAAACTTTAAAAATCTTCTTCTCCAGAACCACTGAACCGATCGTTTTCAAATTTGACATGCAGCTAGTAGGTCACGAGTTCTTTAAAGTTTTGCGAAAATGGTTTACTTTCGCTCAAAATTCTGGAAGTTCGCCATTGGTCGAATTTGTGACGTCACAAAAAGTTCTTAAAGTTCAATTGTTCTGAACGTATTCTGATGTATCTTGAGCTGCTGATTCTGAATCTGGTTGTGTTTTTTGCATATCTGTGTAACTTTTTACGATATCAGCAAAAAACTGAAAAAAGTGACGTAACCTCAATGACCTGTAACTCGAGAACCTATGGCAGCTAGAAACGTGAAACCTGCACGAAATTGTAGCCCAAGACATGCTCTTTCGAGCATTCGTCAACGGATTTCAGCTACGATCAATAGTTTTCTCGCTAGAAGCGTTTAAGATCACAACACCGTTTTTTGTTTAGAAAAAGATGGGAATCCCATTGCTTTAACATGGAGTTAGATGGGGACTGGACTGGGTTCATAGTATTTGACCTGATGCTTTCGCCTACACTGTCCGTGATCTCCCGAAACGGTTGTAGGATGACATTTAGCTATACAGTCTTCTATTAGATGGCGTAGAGTTCTAACTACAACAGCAGACGACGTGGATCTGTAAAAGTTAGCTTTGTTTTGCGCAGGCCTTGTATTCTTTACTGTACGCTAACCAGGCCAGGGTGATTGACAGATATGGACATGTGCCGTGGTCCAGGTGTTGACTTTCTGACAACGGCCTAGATATCAGTAGAGCACTGAGTCTGTGCATGGCAGGTCGTGGATTGAGACATAAAAGTACAAACTATGATTTTTCTTCTTTCTTTATTTTCTCTTACCGCTGACGTCTCTCTGTCGTATCAGAGTTCGATCCCAGCTTAGCCAATTTGTCAGGCGATGAAAATGTTGTGAATTTCTAGGTTTTAAGTAGGCTGCTAGGCGTAGTTGGATTTTCCGATCACGAGGTGTGGTGTTTTTTCTTTTTCCGACGCACGGTTTTGTCGCCAGTTACCATGAAATTGCAAAAAAAGTGCAATTTTGTCGTAAATATATTTACCACATTCGGCAAATTTACATCAACTTGTTGTTACAAGGGCCGTGTATTAATGGTTGGAGAAAACGTCATCGATCCGATCCGGGATCCCGGCCTAGGATCTGCTATTCGCAGATCCATTCTAGTTATTATTATTATTATTATTTTTTTTCACCGACTTTGTTCGCATGGAAACTTTTTCACAGTTCAACATAGAGGTCTCAAATTTTGCACACATATTCTGGCGGTGAATATCTCGGACAAATTCTCCACTTTTTTGTTATGTCACGTGGTTCGGCCGCCATGTTGGATTTTGTGTAAAATCTTTAAAAATCTTCTTCTCCAGAACCACTGAACCGATCGTTTTCAAATTTGACATGCAGCTAGTAGGTCACGAGTTCTTTAAAGTTGCGAAAATGGTTCACTTCCGTCAAAATTCTGGAAGCTCGCTCATTGGTCGAATTTGTGACGTCACAAAAAGTTCTCAAGTTCAATTGTTCTCAACGTAATTCTGATGTATCTTCAGCTGCTCATTCTGAATCTGCTTGAATTTTTTTTGTATCTGCAAAACTTTTTGAGATATAAGCAAAAAACTCAAAAAAGTGACGTAACTTTAATGACCTGTAACTCGAGAACTATGGAAGCTAGAAATGTGCAGCCTGCACGAAATTGTAGCCCAAGACATGCTCTTTCGAGCATTCGTCAATGGATTTGAGCTCCGATCAATAGTTTTCACGCTAGAAGCGTTTAAATGTCAACACCGTTTTTGTTTAGAAAAGATTGGAATCCTATTGATTTAACATGGAGTTAGATGGGGACTGGACTGGGTTATAGTATTTGACCTGATGCTTTCGGCTACACTGTCCGTGATCTCCCGGAAACGGTTGTAGGATGACATTGATTCCATTTCACATCTAACTCAAGTATTCTATTAGATGGCGTAGAGATCTAACTACAACAGCAAACGACGTGGACCTGTAAAAGTTAGCTTGTTTTGCGTTGACCTTGTCCTCTTTACTATACGTTAAACAGGCCAGGGTGATTGACAGATATGGACATGTGCCCTGCTCCAAGTGCTGACTTTCTAACGATGGCCGAGCTATCAGTGGAGCAGTGAGTCTGTGCATGGCAGGTCGTGGATTGAGATGTCAATGTACAAACTTGCTGTTACACTGGTCGTGTTTTTGCATTATTTCTTACTAATAGCGGGTTAAGCCTGCCAAGGGACGACTGTTTTTCACTGGGCATAGCGTAGCATCATCAAGGTCGCCGATCTATTCGAGGGAATGCAAATGACCAGCCGACTGCCTCAATGACAAACGGTGTAAGGTTGCATGGAATCTTTGAAAGCCGTGCATGTGGAACATGTGTCCTTCGAACACAGAACGTGAAGATGAAAACGTCATCGATCCGATCCGGGATCCCGGCCTAGGATCTGCTATTCGCAGATCCATTCTAGTTAGGGATCCCGTTCTCCCGAACGGGATCCCTATTGTAATCGTTCTGTTTTTCTTGATTATTATTATTATTATGTTTTTTTTCACCGACTTTGTTCGCATGGAAACTTTTTCACCGTTCAACATACAGGTCTGAAATTTTGCACACATATTCTGGCGGTGAATACCTCGGGACAAATTCTCAACTTTTTTGCTATGTCACGTGATTCGGCCGCCATATTGGATTTTGTGTAAAATCTTTAAAAATCTTCTTCTCAAGAACCACTGAACCGATCGTTTTCAAATTTGACATACAGGTAGTAGGTCACGAGTTCTTTAAAGTTTGCGAAAATGGTTTACTTCCGGTCAAAACTCTGAAGTTCGCCATTGGTCGAATTTGTGACGTCACAAAAATTTCTCAAAGTTCAAATGTTCTGAACGTATTCTGGTGTATCGTGAGCTGCTGATTCCGAATCTGGTTGTATTTTTTGCATATCTGTGTAACTTTTTGAGATATAAACAAAAAACTCAAAAAAGTGACGTAACTTCAATGACCTCTAACTCGAGAACTATGACAGCTAGAAATGTGCAACCTGCACGAAATTGGTAGCCCAAGACATGCTCTTTCGAGCATTCGTCAACAGATTTCAGCTCCGATCAATAGTTTTTTCGCTACAAGCGTTTAAATCACAACACCGTTTTTTGTTTAGAAAAAGACGGGAATCCCATTGCTTTAACATGGAGTTAGATGGGGACTGGACTGGGTTTGTAGTATTTGACCTGATGTTTCGGCCACACTGTCCGTGATCTCCCGAAACGGTTGTGGGATGACATTGATTCCAGTTCCCATCTATCTCCAGTACTCTATTAGATGGCGTAGAGATTTAACTTCAACAGCAAACGACGTGGACCTGTAAAAGTTAGCTTTGTTTTGCGTAGACCTCGTCCTCTTTTACTATACGTTAAACAGACCAGGGTGATTGACAGATATGGACATGTGCCCTGGTATAACTGCTGACTTTCTATCGGTGGCCGAGCTATCAATGGAGCTGTGAGTCTCTGCATGGCAGGTCGTAGATTGAGATGTGAATGTACAAACTTGCTGTTACACTGGTCGTGTTTTTGCCTTATTTCTTACAAATAGCGGGCTAAGTCTGCCAAGGGACGACCGTTTTTCACTGGGCATAGCGTAGAATCATCAAGGTCGCTGATCTATTCGAGGGAATGCATATGACCGGCCGACTGCCTCAGTGACAAACGGTGTAAGGTCGCATGGAAAGTTTGAAAGCCGTGTATATGGGACATGTGTCCTTCGAACACAGAACATGAAGGGGAAAACGTCGTCACTCAGATCCGGGATCCCGGCCTAGGATCTGCTATTCGCAGATCCATTCTAGTTATTATTATTATTATTATTTTTTTTTTTCGATTTTGTTAGCAGCAGAACTCCAACACCGTTCAACATAGAAGTTCAAAATTTTGCACACACAATCTAGAGGAAATTTTCTAGGGGTATGTTTTTTTTTTTTTTGCTATGTCACGTGGTTCGCCCGCCATATTGGATTTTGAGTAAAATCTTTAAAAATCTTCTTCTCCAGAACCACTGATTCGATCGTTCTCAAATTTGACATGCAACTAGTAAGTCAGGAGTTCTTCAAAGTTTGCGAAAATGGTTCACTTCCGGCTAAAACTCTCGAAGCTCGCCATTGGTCGAATTTGTGACGTCACAAAAAGTTCTCAAAGTTCATATGTTCTGAACGTATTCTGATGTATCTTGAGCTGCTGATTCCGAATCTGGTTGTACTTTTTGCATATCTGTGTAACTTTTTGAGATATCAGCCAAAAAATCAATAAAGTTACGTAACTTCAATGACCTGTAACTCGAGAACTAGGACAGCTAGAAACGTGCAACCTGCACGAAATTGTAGCCCAAGACATGCTCTTTCGAGCATTCGTCAACGGATTTGAGCTCCGATCAATAGTTTTTTCGCTACAAGCGTTTAAATCACAACACCGTTTTTTGTTTAGAAAAAGGTGGGAATCCTATTGCTTTAACATGGAGTTAGATGGGGACTGGACTGGGTTTATAGTATTTGACCTGATGCTTTCGGCCACACTGTCCGTGATCTCCCGAAACAGTTGTAGGATGACATTGATTCCAGTTCCCATCTATCTCCAGTACTCTATTAGAAGGCGTAGAGATCTAACTACAACAGCAAATGACATGGACCTGTAAAAGTTAACTTTGTTTTGCGCAGACCTCGCCCTCTTTACTATACGTTAAACAGTCCAGGGTGATTAACAGATATGGACATGTGAACTGGTCCAAGTGCTGACTTTCCAACGATGGCCCAGCTATCAGTGGAGCAGTGAGTCTGTGCATGGCATGTCGTGGATTCAGATGTGAATGTACAAACAGGCTGTTACACTGGTCGTGTTTTTGCCTGATTTCTTACAATTAGCGGGCTAAATCTGCCAAGGAACGACCGTTTTTCACTGGGCATAGCGTAGCATCATTAAGGTCGCCGATCTATATGAGGGAATGCAAATGACCGGCCGACTGCATCAGTGACAAACGGTGTAAGGTCGCAAGGTAACTTTGAAAGCCGTGTTTGTGGAACATGTATCCTTCGAACAAAGATCATAAAGGGGAAAACGTCATCGATCAGATCCGGGATCCCGGCCTAGGATCTGCTATTCGCAGATCCATTCTAGTTATTAGGGATCCCGTTCTCCCGAACGGGATCCCTTTTGTTATTGTTCTGTTTTTTCTTATTATTATTATTATTATTATTATTATTTTTTTTTTTCGATTTTGTTAGCAGCAGAACTCCAACACCGTTCAACATAGAAGTTCAAAATTTTGCACACATAATCTAGCGGAAATTTTCTAGGGGTATATTTTTTTTTTTTTTGGCTATGTCACGTGGTTCGGCCGCCATATTGGATTTTGTGTAAAACTTTTAAAAATCTTCTTCTCCAGAACCACTGAACCGATCATTGTTAAATTTAACAGGCAACTAGTAGGTCACGAGTTCTTTAAAGTTTGCGAAAATGGTTAACTTCCGGTCAAAACTCTGGAAGCTCGCCATTGGTCGAATTTATGACGTCACAAAAAGTTCTTAAAGTTCATTTGTTCTGAACGAATTCTGATGTATCTTGAGCTGCTGATTCCGAATCTGGTTGTATTTTTTGCATATCTGTGTAACTTTTTGAGATATGAGCAAAAAACTAAAAAAATTACGTAATTTCAATGGCGTTTTAATCGAGAACTATGGCAGCTAGAAATGTGCAAATTGCATGAAAATGTAGTTCAAGACACGCTCTTTCGATCATTCGTCAACGGATTTGAGCTCCGATTAAAAGTTTTCTCGCTAGAAGCGTTTAAAAAACAACACCGTTTTTGTTTAGAAAAAGATGGGAATCCTATTGCTTTAACATGGAGTTAGATGGCGAATGCACTGGATTTGTAGTATTTGACCTGATGCTTTCGGCTACACTGTCCGTGATCTCCCGAAACCGTTGTAGGATGACATTCAGCTATACAGTACTATATTAGATGGCGTAGAGATCTAACTACAACAGTAAACGGCATGCAACTGTGAAAGTTAGCTTTGTTTTGCTTAGACCTCGTCCTCTTTACTACACGTTAAACAGGCCAGGGTAATTGACAGATATGGACATGTGCCGTGGCCCAAGTGCGGGCTTTCTATTGATGGCCGAGCTATCATGAGAGCCGTGAGTCTGTGCATGGCGTGTCGTGGATTGAGATGTGAATGTACAAACTTGCTGTTACACTGGTCGTGTTTTTGCGTTATTTCTTACAAATAGCGGGCTAAGTCTGCCAAGGAACGACCGTTTTTCACTAGGCATAGCCTAACTTCATTAAGTTCGCCGATCTATTCACGGGAATGCAAATGACCGGCCGACTGCCTCAGTGACAAACGGTGTAAGGTCGCATGGAAACTTTGAAAGCCGTGTATGTGGAACATGTGTCCTTCGAACACAGAACATGAAGGGGAAAACGTCATCGATCCGATCCGGGATCCCGGCCTAGGATCTGCTATTCGCAGATCCATTCTAGTTATTATTATTATTATTTTTTTTTTTCGATTTTGTTAGCAGCAGAACTCCAACACCGTTCAACATAGAAGTTTAAAATTTTGCACACAAAATCTAGAGCAAATTTTCTAGGGGTATATTTTTTTTTTTTTTGCTATGTCACGTGGTTCGGCCGCCATATTGGATTTTGAGTAAAATCTTTAAAAATCTTCTTCTCCAGAACCACTGAACAGATCGTTCTCAAATTTGACATGCTACTAGTAGGTCAGGAGTTCTTCAAAGTTTGGGAAAATGGTTCACTTCCGGTCAAAACTCTGGAAGCTCGCCATTGGTCGAATTTGTGAAGTCACAAAAAGTTCTCAAAGTTCATATTTTCTGAACGTATTCTGATGTATCTTGAGCTGCTGATTCCGAATCTGGTTGTATTTTTTCAATATCTGGGTAACTTTTTGAGATATCAGCCAAAAAATCAAAAAAGTTACGTAACTTCAATGACCTGTAACTCGAGAACTATGACAGCTAGAAATGTGCAACCTGCACGAAATTGTAGCCCAAGACATGCTCTTTCGAGCATTCGTCAACGGATTTCAGCTCCGATCAATAGTTTTTTCGCTACAAGCGTTTAAATCACAACACCGTTTTTTGTTTAGAAAAAGGTGGGAATCCTATTGCTTTAACATGGAGTTAGATGGGGACTGGACTGGGTTTATAGTATTTGACCTGATGCTTTCGGCCACACTGTCCGTGATCTCCCGAAACAGTTGTAGGATGACATTGATTCCAGTTCCCATCTAACTCCAGTACTTTATTAGAAGGCGTAGAGATCTAACTACAACAGCAAATGACATGGACCTGTAAAAGTTAACTTTGTTTTGCGCAGACCTCGCCCTCTTTACTATACGTTAAACAGTCCAGGGTGATTAACAGATATGGACATGTGAACTGGTCCATGTGCTGACTTTCCAACGATGGCCGAGCTATCAGTGGAGCAGTGAGTCTGTGCATGGCATGTCGTGGATTGAGATGTAAATGTACAAACAGGCTGTTACACTGGTCGTGTTTTTGCCTTATTTCTTACAATTAGCGGGCTAAATCTGCCAAGGAACGACCGTTTTTCACTGGGCATAGCGTAGCATCATTAAGGTCGCCGATCTATTCGAGGGAATGCAAATGACCGGCCGACTGCATCAGTGACAAACGGTGTAAGGTCGCAAGGTAACTTTGAAAGCCGTGTTTGTGGAACATGTATCCTTCGAACAAAGATCATGAAGGGGAAAACGTCATCGATCCGATCCGGGATCCCGGCCTAGGATCTGCTATTCGCAGATCCATTCTAGTTATTATTATTTTTTTTTCACCGACTTTGTTCGCATGGAAACTTTTTCACCGTTCAACATACAGCTTCCAAATTTTGCACACATATTCTGGCGGTGAATACCTCGGGACAAATTCTCCACTTTTTTGTTATGTCACGTGGTTCGGCCGCCATATTGGATTTTGTGTAAAACTTTTAAAAATCTTCTTCTCCAGAACCACTGAACCGATCATTCTCAAATTTGACATGCAGCTAGTAGGTCACGAGTTCTTCAAAGTTTGAGAAAATGGTTTACTTCCGGTCAAAACTCTGGAAGCTCGCCATTGGTCGAATTTATGACGTCCCAAAAAGTTCTCAAAGTTCATTTGTTCTGAACGAATTCTGATGTATCTTGAGCTGCTGATTCCGAATCTGGTTGTATTTTTTGCATATCTGTGTAACTTTTTGAGATATGAGCAAAAAACTAAAAAAATTACGTAATTTCAATGGCGTTTTAATCGAGAACTATGGCAGCTAGAAATGTGCAAATTGCATGAAAATGTAGTTCAAGACACGCTCTTTCGATCATTCGTCAACGGATTTGAGCTCCGATTAAAAGTTTTCTCGCTAGAAGCGTTTAAAAAACAACACCGTTTTTGTTTAGAAAAAGATGGGAATCCTATTGCTTTAACATGGAGTTAGATGGGGAATGGACTGGATTTGCAGTATTTGACCTGATGCTTTCGGCTACACTGTCCGTGATCTCCCGAAACCGTTGTAGGATGACATTCAGCTATACAGTACTATATTAGATGGCGTAGAGATCTAACTACAACAGTAAACGGCATGCAACTGTGAAAGTTAGCTTTGTTTTGCGTAGACCTCGTCCTCTTTACTACACGTTAAACAGGCCAGGGTAATTGACAGATATGGACATGTGCCGTGGCCCAAGTGCGGGCTTTCTATTGATGGCCGAGCTATCATGAGAGCCGTGAGTCTGTGCATGGCGTGTCGTGGATTGAGATGTGAATGTACAAATTTGCTGTTACACTGGTCGTGTTTTTGCGTTATTTCTTACAAATAGCGGGCTAAGTCTGCCAAGGAACGACCGTTTTTCACTAGGCATAGCCTAACTTCATTAAGTTCGCCGATCTATTCACGGGAATGCAAATGACCGGCCGACTGCCTCAGTGACAAACGGTGTAAGGTCGCATGGAAACTTTGAAAGCCGTGTATGTGGAACATGTGTCCTTCGAACACAGAACATGAAGGGGAAAACGTCATCGATCCGATCCGGGATCCCGGCCTAGGATCTGCTATTCGCAGATCCATTCTAGTTATTATTATTATTATTATTTTTTTTTTTCGATTTTGTTAGCAGCAGAACTCAAACACCGTTCAAGACAGAAATTCAAAATTTTGCACACATAATCTTGAGGAGATTTTCTAGGGGTATGTTTTTTTTTTTTTGGCTATGTCACGTGGTTCGCCCGCCATATTGGATTTTGTGTAAAATCTTTAAAAATCTTCTTCTCAAGAACCACTGAACCGATCGTTTTCAAATTCGACATGCAGCTAGTAGGTCACAAGTTCTTTAAAGTTTGCGAAAATGGTTCACTTCCGGTCAAAACTCTGGAAGTTCGCCATTGGTCGAATTTATCACGTCACAAAAAGTTCTCAAAGTTCAATTGTTCTGAACGTATTCTGGTGTATCTTGAGCTGCTGATTCCGAATCTGCTTGCATTTTTTATATATCTGTGTAAGTTTTTACGATATAAGCAAAAAACTCAAAAAAGTGACGTAAATTCAATGACCTGTAACTCGAGAACTATGACAGCTAGAAATGTGCAACCTGCACGAAATTGTAGCCCAAGACATGCTCTTTCGAGCATCCGTCAACGGATTTGAGCTCCGATCAATAGTTTTTTCGCTAGAAGCGTTTCAATCACAACACCGTTTTTTGTTCAGAAAAAGACGGGAATCCTATTGCTTTAACATGGAGTTAGATGGGGACTGGACTGGGTTTGTAGTATTTGACCTGATGCTTTCGGCTACACTGTCCGTGATCTCCCGAAACCGTTGTACGATGACATTGATTCCATTTCCCATCTAACTCCAGTACTCTATTAGATGGCGTAGAGATCTAACTACAACAGCAAACGAGGTGGACCTCTGAAAGTTAGCTTTATTTTGCGCTGACCTCGTGCTCTTTACAATACGTTAAACAGGCCAGGGTGATTGATAGATATGGACATGTGCCCTGGTCCAAGTGCTGATTTTCTAACGATGGCCGAGCTATCAGTGGAGCTGTGAGTCTGTGCATGGCAGGTCGTGATTTGAGATGTGAATGTACAAACTTGCTGTTACACTAGTCGTGTTTTTGCGTCAATGGGCATAGCGTGGCAACATTAAGGTCGCCGATGTATTGGAGGGAATGCAAATGACCGGCCGACTGCCTCAGTGACAAACGGTCTAAGGTCGCATGGAAACTTTAAAAGCCATGTATGTGGAAAATGTGTCCTTCGAACACAGAACATAAAATGGAAAACGTCATCGATCCGATCCGGGATCCCGGCCTAGGATCTGCTATTCGCAGATCCATTCTAGTTAGGGATCCCGTTCTCCCGAACGGGATCCCTATTGTAATCGTTCTGTTTTTTCTTATTATTATTATTATTATTATTATTATTATTTTTTTTTCACCGACTTTGTTCGCATGGAAACTTTTTTACCGTTTAACATACAGATCTGAAATTTTGCACACATATTCTGGCGGTGAATACCTCGGGACAAATTCTCCACTTTTTTGCCATGTCACGTGGTTCGGCCGCCATATTGGATTTTGTGTAAAATCTTTAAAAATCTTCTTCTCAAGAACCACTGAACCGATCGGTTTCAAATTTGACATGCTGCTAGTAAGATACGAGTTCTTTAAAGTTTGCGAAAATGGTTCACTTCCGGTCAAAATTCTGGAAGTTCGCCATTGGTCGAATTTATGACGTCACAAAAAGTTCTCAAAGTTCAAATGTTCTGAACGTATTCTGGTGTATCTTGAGCTGCTGATTCTGAATCTGCTTGTATTTTTTGCATATCTGTGTAACTTTTTGAGATATTAGCAAAAAACTCAGAAAAGTGACGTAACTTCAATGACCTGTAACTCGAGATCTGTGGGAGCTAGAAATGTGCAACCTGCACGAAATTGTAGCCCAAGACATGCTCTTTCGAGCATTCGTCAATGGATTTGAGCTCCGATCAATAGTTTTTTCGCTAGAAGCGTTTAAATGACAGTACCGTTTTTTGTTTAGAAAAAGATGGGAATCTTATTGCTTTAACATGGAGTTAGATGGGGACTGGACTGGGTTTGTAGTATTTGACCTGATGCTTTCGGCTACACTGTCCGTGATCTCCCGAAACGGTTGTACGATCACATTGATTCCAGTTCCCATCTAACTACAGTAATCTATTAGATGGGGCGTAGAGATCTAACTACAACTGAAAACGATGTGGACCTGTAAAAGTTAGCTTTGTTTTGCGCAAACCTCGTCCTCTTTACTATACGTTAAACAGGCCAGGGTGATTGACAGATATGGACATGTGCCGTGGTCTAAGTGCTGACTTTCTAACGATGGCCGAGCTATCAGTTCAGCTGTGAGTCTGTGCATGGCAGGTCGTGGATTGAGATGTGAACATACAAACTTGCTGTTACACTGGTCATGTTTTTGCCTTGTTTCTTACAACTAGCGGGCTAAGTCTGCCAAGAAACGACCGTTTTTCACTGGGCATAGCGTAGCATCATTAAGGTCGCCGATCTATTGGAGGGACTGCAAATGACCGGCCGACTGCCTCAGTGACAAACGGTGTAAGGTCGCATGGAAACTTTGAAAGCCGTGTATGTGGAACATGTGTCCTTCGAACACAGAACATGAAGGGGAAAACGTCATCGATCCGATCCGGGATCCCGGCCTAGGATCTGCTATTCGCAGATCCATTCTAGTTTCTTATTATTATTATTATTTTTTTTCACCGACTTTGTTCGCATGGAAACTTTTTTACCGTTTAACATACAGGTCTGAAATTTTGCACACATATTTTGGCGGTGAATAGCTCGGGACAAATTCTCCACTTTTTTGCCATGTCACGTGGTTCGGACGCCATATTGGATTTTGTGTAAAACTTTTAAAAATCTTCTTCTCCAGAACCACTGAACCGATCGGTTTCAAATTTGACATGCAGCTAGTAAGTTACGAGTTCTTTAAAGTTTGCGAAAATGGTTTACTTCCGGTCAAAATTCTGGAAGTTCGCCATTGGTCGAATTTGTGACGTCACAAAAAGTTCTCAAAGTCCAAATGTTCTGAACGCATTCTGGTGTATCTTGAGCTGCTGATTCTGAATCTGCTTGTATTTTTTGCATATCTGTGTAACTTTTTGAGATATGAGCAAAAAACTCAAAAAAGTGACGTAACTTCAATGACCTGTAACTCGAGATCTGTGGGAGCTAGAAATGTGCAACCTGCACGAAATTGTAGCCCAAGACATGCTCTTTCGAGCATCCGTTAACAGATTTGAGCTCCGATCAATAGTTTTTTCGCTACAAGCGATTAAATGACAACACCGTTTTTTGTTTAGAAAAAGGTGCTAATCCTATTGCTTTAACATGGAGTTAGAAGGGGACTGGACTGGGTTTGTAGTATTTGACCTGATGCTTTCGGCTACACTGTCCGTGATCTCCCGAAACGGTTGTAGGATGACATTGATTCCAGTTCCCATCTAACTCCAGTACTCTATTAGATGGCGTAGAGATCTAACTACAACAGCAAACGACATGGACCTGTAAAAGTTAGCTTTGTTTTGCGCAGACCTCGTCCTCTTTACTATACGTTAAACAATCCAGGGTGATTAACAAATATGGATATGTGAACTGGTCCAAGTGCTGACTTTCTAACGATGGCCGAGCTATGAGTGGAGCAGTTAGTCTGTGCATGGCATGTCGTGGATTGAGATGTGAATGTACAAACTTGCTGTTACACTGGTCGTGTTTTTGCCTTATTTCTTACAATTAGCGGGCTAAGTCTGCCAAGGAACGACCGTTTTTCACTGGGCATATCGTAGCATCATTAAGGTCGCCAATCTATTCGAGGGAATGGAAATGACCGGCCGACTGTCTCAATGGCGAAAGGTGTAAGGTCGCATGGAAACTTTGAAAGCCGTGTATGTGAAACATGTGTCCTTCGAACACAGAACATGAAGGGGAAAACTTCATCGATCCGATCCGGGATCCCGGCCTAGGATCTGCTATTCGCAGATCCATTCTAGTTATTATTAGGGATCCCGTTCTCCGAACGGGATACCTATTGTTATTGTTCTGTTTTTTCTTATTAGGGATCCCGTTCTCCCGAACGGGATCCCTATTGTAATCGTTCTGTTTTTAGGGATCCCGTTCTTCCGGAACGGGATCCCTATTGTAATCGTTCTGTTTTTAGGGATCCCGTTCTCCCGAACGGGATCCCTATTGTAATCGTTCTGTTTTTTCTTATTAGGGATCCCGTTCTCCCGAACGGGATCCCTTTTGTTATTGTTCTGTTTTTTCTTATTATTATTATTATTATTATTATTATTATTTTTTTTTCACCGACTTTGTTAGCAAGGAAACTTTTTTACCGTTCAACATAGAGGTCTCAATTTTTGCACACAAATTCTGGCGGAGATTTTCCAGGGATAAATTCTCAATTTTTTTTTCATGTCACGTGGTTCGGCCGCCATATTGGATTTTGTGTAAAACTTTTAAAAATCTTCTTCTCCAGAACCACTGAACCGATCGTTTTCAAATTTAACATGCAGCTAGTAGGTCACGAGTTCTTTAAAGTTTGCGAAACTGGTTCACTTCCGGTCAAAATTCTGGAAGTTCGCCATTGGTCGAATTTGTGACGTCACAAAAAGTTCTCAAAGTTCAATTGTTCTGAACGTATTCTGGTGTATCTTTGGCTGTTGATTCGGAATCTGCATGTATTTTTTGTATATCTGTGTAACTTTTTGAGATATTAGCAAAAAACTCAAAAAAGTTATGTAACTTCAATGACCTGTAACTCGAGATCTGTGAGAGCTAGAAATGTGCAACCTGCACGAAATTGTAGCCCAAGACATGCTCTTTCGAGCATTCGTCAATGGATTTGAGCTCCGATCAATGGTTTTTTCGCTACAAGCGTTTAAATCACAACACCGTTTTTTGTTTAGAAAAAGATGGGAATCCTATTGATTTAACATGGAGTTAGATGGGGACTGGACTGGGTTTGTAGCATTTGACCTGATGCTTTCGGCTACACTGTCCGTGATCTCCCGAAACGGATGTACGATGACATTGATTCCAGTTCCCATCTAACTCCAGTACTCTATTAGATGGCGTAGAGATCTAACTACAACAGCAAACGACGTGGACCTGTAAAAGTTAGTTTTGTTTTGCGCAGACCTCGTCCTCTTTACTATACGTTAAACAGGCCAGGGTGATTGACATATAAAGACATATGCCCTGGTCCAAGTGCTGACTTTCTAACTATGGCCGAGCTATCAGTGGAGCAGTGAGTCTGTGCATGGCAGGTCGTGGATTGAGATGTGAATCTTCAAACTTGCTGTTACACTGGTCGTGTTTTTGCGTTATTTCTTACAATTAGCGGGCTAAGTCTGCCAAGGAACGAGCGTTTTTCACTAGGCATAGCGTAGCATCATCAAGGTCGTCGATCTATTCGAGGGAATGCAAATGACTGGCCGACTGCCTCAGTGACAAACGGTGTAAGGTCGCATGGAAACTTTAAAAGCCGTGTATGTGGCGCATGTATCCTTCGAACTCAGAACATGAAGGGGAAAACGTCATCGATCCGATCCGGGATCCCGGCCTAGGATCTGCTATTCGCAGATCCATTCTAGTTATTATTATTATTATTTTTTTTTCACCGACTTTGTTAGCAAGGAAACTTTTTTACTGTTCAACATAGAGGTCTGAAATTTTGCACACATATTTTGGCGGAGATTTTCCAGGGATAAATTCTCCATTTTTTTTTCATGTCACGTGGTTCGGCCGCCATATTGGATTTTGTGTAAAACCTTTTAAAATCTTCTTCTCCAGAACCACTGAACCGATCGTTTTCAAATTTGACATACAGCTAGTAGGTCACGAGTTCTTCAAAGTTTGCGAAAATGGTTTACTTCCGGTCAAAACTCTGGAAGCTCGCCATTGGTCGAATTTGTGACGTCACAAAAAGTTCTCAAAGTTCAATTGTTCTCAACGTATTCTGATGTATCTTGAGCTGCTGATTCCGAATCTGCTTGTATTTTTTGCATATCTGTGTAACTTTTTGAGATATTAGCAAAAAACTGAAAAAAGTTACGTAATTTCAATGGCTTTTTAATCCAGAACTATAAGAGCTAGAAATGTGCAACCTGCACGAAAATGTAGCCCAAGACATGCTCTTTCGATCATTCGTCAACGGATTTGAGCTCCGATCAATAGTTTTCTCGCCAGAAGCGTTTAAATGACAACACCGTTTTTCGCTTAGAAAAAGATGGGAATCCTATTGCTTTAACATGGAATTAGATGGGGACTGGACTGGGTTTGTAGTATTTGACCTGATGCTTTCGGCTACACTGTCCGTGATCTCCCGAAACGATTGCAGGATGACATTCAGCTATAGAGTACTCTATTAGGTCGCGTAGAATTCTAACTACAAAAGCAAACGACGTGGACCTCTAAAAGTTAGTTTTGTTTTCAGTAGGCCTTGTCTTCGATTGGCTATGTTTAGCACTTTGACGTCCCCATGTTATATGATGCATTTTGAATGCATTTGTGACTAGGATGAACACACGAACATTGTAAGTATACTACCAGACGTAGCTTGACGTCCTAATCATGAATTTGGACATATTTTTTTCCGGCGACGTACAGTTTTTCCGCATAATTGCCATCAAAAGGCGATAAAGCGGAAGTTTTGACCATATTTGGAGGTCTGGTGAGAGATATCCGTTACAGCTGTAAAGCTGAAAATCACTGAGTTCAAAGCGTTACACATGTACTCTATGTCTGCTAATACTCTTTGATCTATGTCAACAAACACAAGACATGCACGTTTTCAAAGAATGTCCTAAGGCAGATTTACCACATTCGGCACATTTCCATAAGCTTGCTTTTACAAGGGCCGTGTATTATTGGTTGGGGAAAACGTCATCGATCCGATCCGGGATCCCGGCCTAGGATCTGCTATTCGCAGATCCATTCTAGTTTCTTAGGGATCCCGTTCTTCCGGAACGGGATCCCTATTGTATTCGTTCTGTTTTTTCTTATTATTATTATTATTATTTTTTTTTCACCGACTTTGTTCGCATGGAAACTTTTTTACTGTTCAACATACAGGTCTGAAATTTTGCACACATATTTTGGCAGTGAATATCTCGGGACAAATTCTCCACTTTTTTGCTATGTCACGTGGTTCGGCCGCCATATTGGATTTTGTGTAAAATCTTTAAAAATCTTCTTCTCCAGAACCACTGAACCGATCGTTCTCAAATTTGACATGCAGCTAGTAAGTCACGAGTTCTTTAAAGTTTGAGAAAACGGTTTACTTCCGGTTAAAACTCTGGAAGCTCGCTATTGGTCGAATTTGTGACGTCACAAAAAGTTCTCAAAGTTCAATTGTTCTTAACGTATTCTGATGTATCTTGAACTGCTGATTCCGAATCTGGTTGTATTTTTTATATATCTGTATAACTTTTTGAGATATCAGCAAAAAACTCAAAAAAGTGACGTAAGTTCAATGACCTGTAACTGGAGAACTATGACAGTTAGAAATGTGCAACCTGCACGAAATTGTAGCCCAAGACATGCTCTTTCGAGCACTCGTCAACGGATTTGAGCTCCGATCAATAGTTTTTTCGTTACAAGCGTTTAAATGACAACACCGTTTTTTGTGTAGAAAAAGATGGGAATCCTATTGCTTTAACATGGAGTTAGATTGGGACTGGACTGGGTTTGTAGTATTTGACCTGATGCTTTCGGCTACACTGTCCGTGATCTCCCGAAACGGTTATAGGATGACATTCATTCCAGTTCCCTTCTAACTCCACTACTCTATTAGATGGCGTAGAGATCTAACTACAACAGCAAACGACATGGACTTGTAAAAGTTAGCTTTGTTTTGCGCAGACCTCGTCCTCTTTACTATACGTTAAAGAGGCCAGGGTGATTGACAGATATGGACATGTGCCCTGGTCCAAGTGCTGACTTTCTAACGATGACCGAGCTATCAGTAGAGCAGTGAGACTGTGCATGGCAGGTCGTGAATTGAGATGTGAATGTACAAATTTGCTGTTACACTGATCGTGTTTTTGTGTTATATTTTAGAAAAAGCGGGCTAAGTCTGCCAAAGAACGACCGTTTTTCACTGGGAATATCGTAGCATCAATAAGGTCGCCGATCTATTCGAGGGATTGCAAATGACCAGCCGACTGCCTCAGTGACAAACAGTGTAGGGTTGCATGGAAACTTTGAAAGCCGTGTATGTGGAACATGTGTCCTTCGAACAGAGAACATGACGGGGAAAACGTCATCGATCCGATCCGGGATCCCGGCCTAGGATCTGCTATTCGCAGATCCATTCTAGTTATTATTATTATTATTTTTTTTTCACCGACTTTGTTAGCAAGGAAACTTTTTTACTGTTCAACATACAGGTCTGAAATTTTGCACACAAATTCTGGCGGTGATTTTCCAGGGATAAATTCTCAATTTTTTTTTCATGTCACGTGGTTCGGTCGCCATATTGGATTTTGTGTAAAACTTTTAAAAATCTTCTTCTCCAGAACCACTGAACCGATCAATTTCAAATTTGACATGCAGCTAGTAGGTCACGAGTTCTTCAAAGTTTGCGAAAATGGTTTACTTCCGGTCAAAACTCTGGAAGCTCGCTATTGGTCGAATTTGTGACGTCACAAAAAGTTCTTAAAGTTCAATTGTTCTTAACGTATTCTGATGTATCTTGATCTGCTGATTTCGAATCTGGTTGTATTTTTTGCATATCTGTGTAACTTTTTGAGATATCAGCAAAAAACTCAAAAAAGTTACGTAATTTCAATGGCGTTTTAATCGAGAACAATAGAAGCTAGAAATGTGCAACCTGCACCAAATTGTAGCTCAAGACATGCTCTTTCGATCAGTCGTGAATGGATTTGAGCTCCGATAAATAGTTTTCTCGCTAGAAGCGTTTAAATGACAACACCGTTTTTCGCTTATAAAAAGATGGGAATCCTATTGCTTTAACATGGAGTTAGAAGGGGACTGGACTGGGTTTATAGCATTTGACCTGAAGCTTTTGGTTACACTGTCCGTGATCTCCCCAAACGGTTGTAGGATGACATTGATTCCAGTTCCCATCTAACTCCAGTAGTCTATTAGATGGCGTAGAGATCTATCTACAACAGCAACATCTATCTACAACTGACATGACTGACGCCTGTCAGTCATATCAGAGTTCGATCCCAGCTTAGCCAATTTGGACAGTGATGAAAATGTTGTCAACTTTAACGTTTTAAGTTGGCTGCTAGCGTAGTTCGATGTTCTGATCACGAGTGTAGTATTTTTTTTTCTTCGACGCACGGTTTTGTCGCCAATTGCTATGAAAGTGCGAAAAAGTGTAATTTTCGCCCGTGTTTGGAGGTCACGTGACACAAAACTGCTGCAGCTGTAGAGCTGAAAATGACTGAGTGCAAAGGGCTATATGAGTGCAGTAGGCGTGCGGAAAATCGTTGAACTGTCATAATAAATGTGGGAGTTGGAGGTCTTGAAAAATTGTCCAAAGGCCGATTGGCTATGTTTTGGCACTTTGACGTTCCCATGTTATATGGTGCATTTTAAATGCATTTGCGACTAAGATGAACACACGAACATTGTAAGCATGTCACCGGAAGTAGTTTGACGTCCTGATTATCAATTTGGAAATATTTCTTGATGGCGACGTACAGTTTTTCCGCATATTGCCATCAAATAGCGAAATAAGCGCAATTTTTCACCATATTTGGAGGTCTGGTGAGAGATAACCGTTACAACTGTAAAGCTGAAAATCACTGAGTGCAAAGCGTTACACATGTAGTCTATGTGTGCTAAAACTCTTTGATCTGTGTCAACAAACACAGGACATGCACGTTTTCAAAGAATTCCTAATGCAGGTTTACCAAATTCGGCACATTTACATAAACCTGCTGTTACAAGAGCCGTGTATTATTGGTTGGGGAAAACGTCATCGATCCGATCCGGGATCCCGGCCTAGGATCTGCTATTCGCAGATCCATTCTAGTTTCTTATTATTATTATTATTTTTTTTTTTTCACCGACTTTGTTCGCATGGAAACTTTTTTACCGTTAAACATACAGGTCTGAAATTTTGCACACATATTCTGGCGGTGAATATCTCGAAACAAATTCTCCACTTTTTTGCTATGTCACGTGGTTCGGCCGCCATATTGGATTTTGTGTAAAATCTTTAAAAATCTTCTTCTCCAGAACCACTGAACCGATCGTTTTCAAATTTGATATGCAGCTAGTAGGTTACGAGTTCTTTAAAGTTTACGAAAATGGTTCACTTCCGGTCAAAACTCTGGAAGCTCGCTATTGGTCGAATTTGTGACGTCACAAAAAGTTCTCAAAGTTCAAATGTTCTGAACGTATTCTGATGTATCTTGAGCTGCTGATTCTGAATCTGCTTGTATTTTTTGCATATCTGTGTAACTTTTTGAGATATTAGCAAAAAACTTAAAAAAGTGACGTAACTTGAATGACCTGTAACTCGAGAACTATGACAGCTAGAAATGTGCAACCTGCACGAAATTGTAGCCCAAGACATGCTCTTTCGAGCATTCGTCAATGGATTTGAGCTGCGATCGATAGATTTTTCGCTACAAGCGTTTAAATGACAACACCGTTTTTTGTTTGGAAAAAGGTGGAAATCCCATTGCTTTAACATGGAGTTAGATGGGGACTGGACTGGGTTTGTAGTATTTGACCTGATGCTTTCGGCTACACTGTCCGTGATTTCCCGAAACGGTTGTAGGATGACATTGATTCCAGTTCCCATCTAACTCCAGTACTCTATTAGATGGCGTAGAGATCTAACTACAACAGCAAATGACATGGACCTGTAAAAGTTAGCTTTGTTTTGCGCAGACCTCGTGCTCTTTACTATACGTTAAACAGTTCAGGGTGATTGACAGATATGGACATGTGCCCTGGTCCAAGTGCTGACTTTCTAACGATGGCCGAGCTATCAGTGGAGCAGTGAGTCTGTGCATGGCAGGTCGTGGATTGAGATGTGAATGTACAAACTTGCGGTTACACTGGTCGTGTTTTTGCGTTATTTCTTACAAATAGCGGGCTAAGCCTGCCAAGGAAAGACCGTTTTTCACTGGGCATATCGTAGCATCATCAAGGTCGCCGATCTATTCGAGGGAATGCAAAGGACCGGTCGACTGCCTCAGTGACAAACGGTGTAAGGTCGAATGGAAACTTTGAAAGCCGTGTATGTGGAACATGTGTCCTTCGAACACAGAACATGAAGGGGAAAACGTCATCGATCAGATCCGGGATCCCGGCCTAGGATCTGCTATTCGCAGATCCATTCTAGTTATTATTAGGGATCCCGTTCTTCCGGAACGGGATCCCTATTGTAATTGTTCTGTTTTTTTCTTTTTATTAGGGATCCCGTTCTCCCGAACGGGATCTCTTTTGTTATTGTTCTGTTTTTTAGGGATCCCGTTCTCCCGAACGGGATCCCTTTTGTTATTGTTCTGTTTTTTCTTATTATTATTATTATTATTATTTTTTTTTTTCGATTTTGTTAGCAGCAGAACTCAAACACCGTTCAAGATAGAAATTCAAAATTTTGCACACATAATCTTGAGGAGATTTTCTAGGGGTATATTTTTTTTTTTTTTTGGCTATGTCACGTGGTTCGGCCGCCATATTGGATTTTGAGTAAAATCTTTAAAAATCTTCTTCTCCAGAACCACTGAACCGATCGGTTTCAAATTTGACATGCAGCTAGTAGGTCACGAGTTCTTTAAAGTTTGCGAAAATGGTTCACTTCCGGTCAAAACTCTGGAAGTTCGCCATTGGTCGAATTTATGACGTCACAAAAAGTTCTCAAAGTTCAATTGTTCTGAACGTATTCTGGTGTATCTTGAGCTGCTGATTCCGAATCTGGTTGTATTTTTTTATATTTGTGTGTAAGTTTTTACGATAGAAGCAAAAAACTCAAAAAAGTGACGTAACTTCAATGACCTGTAACTCGAGAACTATGACAGCTAGAAATGTGCAACTTGCACGAAATTGTAGCCCAAGACATGCTCTTTCGAGCAATTGTCAACGGATTTGAGCTCCGATCAATAGTTTTTTCGCTAGAAGCGTTTCAATCACAACACCGTTTTTTGTTCAGAAAAAGACGGGAATCCTATTGCTTTAACATGGAGTTAGACGGGGACTGGACTGGGTTTGTAGTATTTGACCTGATGCTTTCGGCTACACTGTCCGTGATCTCCCGAAACGGTTGTACGATGACATTGATTCCATTTTCCATCTAACTCCAGTACTCTGTTAGATGGCGTAGAGATCTAACTACAACAGCAAACGACATGGACCTCTGAAAGTTAACTTTGTTTTGCGCTGACCTCGTGCTCTTTACAATACGTTAAACAGGCCAGGGTGATTGATAGATATGGACACGTGCCGTGGTCCAAGTGCTGACTTTCTAACGATGGCGGAGCAATCAGTAGAGCAGTGAGTCTGTGCATGGCAGGTCGTGGATTGAGATGTGAATGTACAAACTTGCTGTTACACTGGGCATGTTTTTGCGTTATTTCTTACAAAAAGCGGGCTAAGTGTGCCAAGGAACGACCGTTTTTCACTGGGCATAGCGTAGCATCATTAAGGTCGCCGATCTATTCGCTGAAATGCTAATGACCGGCCGACTGCCTCAGTGACAAACGGTGTAATGTCGCATGGAAACTTTGAAAGCCGTGTATGTGGAACATGTGTCCTTCGAACACAGAACATGAAGGGGAAAACGTCATCGATCAGATCCGGGATCCCGGCCTAGGATCTGCTATTCGCAGATCCATTCTAGTTAGGGATCCCGTTCTCCCGAACGGGATCCCTTTTGTTATTGTTCTGTTTTTTCTTATTAGGGATCCCGTTCTTCCCGAACGGGATCCCTATTGTTATTGTTCTGTTTTTTCTTATTAGGGATCCCGTTCTCCCGAACGGGATCCCTATTGTAATCGTTCTGTTTTTTCTTATTATTATTATTATTATTATTATTATTATTATTATTTTTTTTTCACCGACTTTGTTCGCATGGAAACTTTTTTACCGTTTAACATACAGATCTGAAATTTTGCACACATATTCTGGCGGTGAATACCTCGGGACAAATTCTCAACTTTTTTGCCATGTCACGTGGTTCGGCCGCCATATTGGATTTTGTGTAAAATCTTTAAAAATCTTCTTCTCCAGAACCACTGAACCGATCGTTTTCAAATTTGACATGCTGCTAGTAAGTTACGAGTTCTTTAAAGTTTGCGAAAATGGTTCACTTCCGGTCAAAATTCTGGAAGTTCGCCATTGGGTCGAATTATGACGTCACAAAAAGTTCTCAAAGTTCAAATGTTCTGAACGTATTCTGGTGTATCTTGAGCTGCTAATTCTGGAATCTGCTTGTATTTTTTGCATATCTGTGTAACTTTTGAGATATAAGCAAAAAACTCAAAAAAAGTTACGTAACTTCAATGACCTGTAACTCGAGATCTGTGGGAGCTAGAAATGTGCAACCTGCACGAAATTGTAGCCCAAGACATGCTCTTCGAGCATTCGTCAACAGATTTGAGGTTCCGATCAATAGTTTTTTCGCTACATTCGTTAAATGACAACACCGTTTTTTGTTTAGAAAAAGGTGCTAATCCTATTGCTTTAACATGGAGTTAGAAGGGGACAAAACTGGGTTTGTAGTATTTGACCTGATGCTTTCGGCTACACTGTCCGTGATCTCCCGAAACGGTTGTACGATGACATTGATTCCAGTTCCCATATAACTCCAGTACTCTATTAGATGGCGTAGAGATCTAACTACAACAGCAAACGACATGGACCTGTAAAAGTTAGCTTTGTTTGCGCAGACCTCGTGCTCTTTACTATACGTTAAACAATCCAGGGTGATTAACAAATATGGATATGTGAACTGGTCCAAGTGCTGACTTTCTAACGATGGCCGAGCTATCAGTGGAACAGTTAGTCTGTGCATGGCAGGTCGTGGATTAAGATGTGAATGTACAAACTTGCTGTTACACTGGTCGTGTTTTGCATTATTTCTTACTAATAGCGGGTTTAAGCCTGCCAAGGGACGACTGTTTTTCACTGGGCATAGCGTAGCATCATTAGGGTCGCCGATCTATTCGAGGGAATGCAAATGACCGGCCGACTGCCTCAATGACAAACGGTGTAAGGTTGCATGGAATCTTTGAAAGCCGTGCATGTGGAACATGTGTCCTTCGAACAAGAACGTGAAGATTGAAAACGTCATCGATCAGATCCAGGGATCCCGGCCTAGGATCTGCTATTCGCAGATCCATTCTAGTTAGGGATCCCGTTCTTCCGGAACGGGATCCCTATTGTTATTGTTCTGTTTTTTCTTATTAGGGATCCCGTTCTTCCCGAACGGGATCCCTATTGTTATTGTTCTGTTTTTTCTTATTATTATTATTATTATTATTATTATTATTATTATTTTTTTTTTTCGATTTTGTTAGCAGCAGAACTCCCAACACCGTTCAACATAGAAGTTTAAAATTTTGCACACACAATCTAGAGGAAATTTTCTAGGGGTATATTTTTTTTTTTTTTGCTATGTCACGTGGTTCGGCCGCCATATTGGATTTTGAGTAAAATCTTTAAAAATCTTCTTCTCCAGAACCACTGAACCGATCGTTCTGAAATTTGACATGCAACTAATAGGTTAGGAGTTCTTCAAAGTTTGCGAAAATGGTTCACTCCGGTCAAAACTCTGGAAGCTCGCCATTGGTCGAATTTGTGACGTCACAAAAAGTTCTCAAAGTTCAATTGTTCTCAACGTATTCTGATGTATCTTGAGCTGCTGATTCCGAATCTGCTTGTATTTTTTGCATATCTGTGTAACTTTTTGAGATATCAGCCAAAAAATCAAAAAAGTTACGTAACTTCAATGACCTGTAACTCGAGAACTATGGCAGCTAAAAACGTGCAACCTGCACCAAATTGTAGCCCAAGACATGCTCTTTGGAGCATTCGTCAACGGATTTCAGCTCCGATCAATAGTTTTTTCGCTACAAGCGTTTAAATCACAACACCGTTTTTTTGTTTAGAAAAAGGTGGGAATCCTATTGCTTTAACATGGAGTTAGATGGGGACTGGACTGGGTTTATAGTATTTGACCTGATGCTTTCGGCCACACTGTCCGTGATCTCCCGAAACAGTTGTAGGATGACATTGATTCCAGATCCCATCTATCTCCAGTACTCTATTAGAAGGCGTAGAGATCTAACTACAACAGCAAATGACATGGACCTGTAAAAGTTAACTTTGTTTTGCGCAGACCTCGCCCTCTTACTATACGTAAACAGGCCAGGGTGATTGACAGATATGGACATGTGAACTGGTCCAAGTGCTGACTTTCCAACGATGGCCGAGCTATCAGTGGAGCAGTGAGTCTGTGGCATGGCATGTCGTGGACTGAGATGTGAATGTACAAACAGGCTACTACACTGGTCGTGTTTTTGCCTGATTTCTTTACAATTAGCGTGCTAAATCTGCCAAGGAACGACCGTTTTTTCACTGGGCATAGCGTAGCATCATTAAGGTCGCCGATCTATATCAGGGAATGCAAAATGACCGGCCGACTGCATCAGTGACAAACGGTGTAAGGTCGCAAAGAAACTTGAAAGCCGTGTTTGTGGAACATGTATCCTTCGAACAAAGATCATAAAGGGGGAAAACGTCATCGATCCGATCCGGGATCCCGGCCTAGGATCTGCTATTCGCAGATCCATTCTAGTTATTATTATTATTATTATTATTTTTTTTTTTCGATTTTGTTAGCAGCTGAACTGCAACACCGTTCAACATAGAAGTTCAAAATTTTGCACACATAATCTAGCGAAAATTTTCTAGGGGTATATTTTTTTTTTTTTGGCTATGTCACGTGGTTCGGCCGCCATATTGGATTTTGTGTATAATCTTTAAAAATCTCTTCTCCAGAACCACTGACCGATCATTGTCAAATTTAACATGCAACTAGTAGGTCATGAGTTCTTTAAAGTTTGCGAAAATGGTTCACTTCCGATCAAAACTCTGGAAGCTCGCCATTGGTCGAATTTATGACGTCACAAAAAGGTTCTCAAAGTTCATTTGTTCTGAACGAATTCTGATGTATCTTGAGCTGCTGATTCCGAATCTGGTTGTATTTTTTGCATATCTGTGTAACTTTTTGAGATATGAGCAAAAAAACTAAAAAAATTACGTAATTTCAATGGCGTTTTAATCGAGAACTATGGCAGCTAGAAATGTGCAAATTGCATGAAAATGTAGTTCAAGACACGCTCTTTCGATCATTCGTCAACGGATTTGAGCTCCGATCAAAAGTTTTCTCGCTAGAAGCGTTTAAAAACAACACCGTTTTTGTTTAGAAAAAGATGGGAATCCTATTGCTTTAACATGGAGTTAGATGGGGAATGGACTGGATTTGCAGTATTTGACCTGATGCTTTCGGCTACACTGTCCGTGATCTCCCGAAACCGTTGTAGGATGACATTCAGCTATACAGTACTATATTAGATGGCGTAGAGATCTAACTACAACAGTAAACGGCATGCAACTGTGAAAGTTAGCTTTGTTTTGCGCAGACCTCGTCCTCTTTACTACACGTTTAAACAGGGCCAGGGTAATTGACAGATATGGACATGTGCCGTGGCCCAAGTGCGGGCTTTCTATTGATGGCCGAGCTATCATGAGAGCCGTGAGTCTGTGCATGGCGTGTCGTGGATTGAGATGTGAATGTACAAACTTGCTGTTACACTGGTCGTGTTTTTTGCCTTATTTCTTACAAATAGCGGGCTAAGTCTGCCAAGGAACGACCGTTTTTTCACTAGGCATAGCCTAACTTCATTAAGTTCGCCGATCTATTCACGGGAATGCAAATGACCGGCCGACTGCCTCAGTGACAAACAGTGTAAGGTCGCATGGAAACTTTGAAAGCCGTGTATGTGGAACATGTGTCCTTCGAACACAGAACATGAAGGGGAAAACGTCATCGATCCGATCCGGGATCCCGGCCTAGGATCTGCTATTCGCAGATCCATTCTAGTTAGGGGATCCCGTTCTTCCGGAACGGGATCCCTATTGTATTCGTTCTGTTTTTTCTTATTATTATTATTATTATTATTATTATTATTATTATTTTTTTTTCACCGACTTTGTTCGCATGGAACTTTTTTACTGTTCAACATACAGGTCTGAAATTTTGCACACATAATCTGGCGGTGAATATCTCGGGACAAATTCTCCACTTTTTTGCTAAGTCACGTGGTTCGGCCGCCATATTGGATTTTGTGCAAAATCTTTAAAAATCTTCTTCTCCAGAACCACTGAACCGATCGGTTTCTAATTTGACATGCAGCTAGTAGGTCACGAGTTCTTTAAAGTTTGCGAAAATCGTTCACTTCCGGTCAAAATTCTGGAAGCTCGCTATGGTCGAATTTGTGACGTCACAAAAATTTCTCAAAGTTCAATTGTTCTGAACGTATTCTGATGTATCCATGAGCTGCTCATTCTGAATCTGCTTGTATTTTTTTTTGTATCTGCAAAACTTTTTGAGGTATAAGCAAAAAACTCAAAAAAGTGACGTAACTTCAATGACCTGTAACTCGAGAACTATGGCAGCTAGAAATGTGCAGCCTGCACGAAATTGTAGCCCAAGACATGCTCTTTCGAGCATTCGTCAATGGATTTGAGCTCCGATCAAAGTTTTTTCGCTACAAGCGTTTAAATGACAACACCGTTTTTTGTTTAGAAAAGATTGGAATCCTATTGATTTAACATGGAGTTAGATGGGGACTGGACTGGGTTTATAGTATTTGACCTGATGCTTTCGGCTACACTGTCCGTGATCTCCCGAAACGGTTGTAGGATGACATTGATTCCATTTCACATCTAACTCCAGTATTCTATTAGATGGCGTAGAGATCTAACTACAACAGCAAATGACCTGGACCTGTAAAAGTTAGCTTTGTTTTGCGTAGACCTTGTCCTCTTTACTATACGTTAAACAGGCCAGGCAGATTGACAGATATGGATATGTGCCCTGGTCCAAGTGCTGACTTTCTAACGATGGCCGAGCTATCAGTGGAGCAGTGAGTCCGTGCATGGCAGGTCGTGGATTGAGATGTCAATGTACAAACTTGCTGTTACACTGGTCGTGTTTTTGCGTTATTTCTTACAAATAGCGGGCTAAATCTACCAAGAAACGGCCGTTTTTCACCGGGCATAGCGTGGCATCATTAGGGTCGCCGATCTATTCGTGGGAATACAAATGACCGGCCGACTGCCTCAGTGACAAACGGTGTAAGGTCGCATGGAAACTTTGAAAGCCGTGTATGTGGAACATGTGTCCTTCGAACACAGAACATGAAGGGGAAAACGTCATCGATCCGATCCGGGATCCCCGGCCTAGGATCTGCTATTCGCAGATCCATTCTAGTTATTATTATTATTATTTTTTTTTTCGATTTTGTTAGCAGCAGAACTCCAACACCGTTCAACAGAGAAGTTCAAAATTTTGCACACATAATCTAGCGGAAATTTTCTAGGGGTATATTTTTTTTTTTTTGGCTATGTCACGTGGTTCGGCCGCCATATTGGATTTTGTGTATAATCTTTAAAAATCTTCTTCTCCAGAACCACTGAACCGATCATTGTCAAATTTAACATGCAACTAGTAGGTCATGAGTTCTTTAAAGTTTGCGAAAATGGTTCACTTCCGATCAAAACTCTGGAAGCTCGCCATTGTCGAATTTATGACGTCACAAAAAGTTCTCAAGTTCATTTGTTCTGAACGAATTCTGATGTATCTTGAGCTGCTGATTCCGAATCTGGTTGTATTTTTTGCATATCTGTGTAACTTTTTGAGATATGAGCAAAAAACTAAAAAAATTACGTAATTTCAATGGCGTTTTAATCGAGAACTATGGCAGCTAGAAATGTGCAAATTGCATGAAAATGTAGTTCAAGACACGCTCTTTCGATCATTCGTCAACGGATTTGAGCTTCCGATTCAAAAGTTTTCTCGCTAGAAGCGTTTTAAAAAACAACACCGTTTTTGTTTAGAAAAAGATGGGAATCCTATTGCTTTAACATGGAGTTAGATGGGGAATGGACTGGATTTGCAGTATTTGACCTGATGCTTTCGGCTACACTGTCCGTGATCTCCCGAAACCGTTGTAGGACGACATTCAGCTATACAGTACTATATTAGATGGCGTAGAGATCTAACTACAACAGTAAACGGCATGCAACTGTGAAAGTTAGCTTTGTTTTGCGCAGACCTCGTCCTCTTTACTACACGTTAAACAGGCCAGGGTAATTGACAGATATGGACATGTGCCGTGGCCCAAGTGCGGGCTTTCTATTGATGGCCGAGCTATCATGAGAGCCGTGAGTCTGTGCATGGCGTGTCGTGGATTGAGATGTGAATGTACAAACTTGCTGTTACACTGGTCCGTGTTTTTGCCTTATTTCTTACAAATAGCGGGCTAAGTCTGCCAAGGAACGACCGTTTTTCACTAGGCATAGCCTAACTTCATTAAGTTCGCCGATCTATTCACGGGAATGCAAATGACCGGCCGACTGCCTCAGTGACAAACAGTGTAAGGTCGCATGGAAACTTTGAAAGCCGTGTATGTGGAACATGTGTCCTTCGAACACAGAACATGAAGGGGGAAACGTCATCGATCCGATCCGGGATCCCGGCCTAGGATCTGCTATTCGCAGATCCATTCTAGTTAGGGATCCCGTTCTTCCGGAACGGGATCCCTATTGTATTCGTTCTGTTTTTTCTTATTATTATTATTATTATTATTATTATTATTATTATTTTTTTTTCACCGACTTTGTTCGCATGGAAACTTTTTTACTGTTCAACATACAGGTCTGAAATTTTGCACACATAATCTGCGGTGATATCTCGGGACAAATTCTCCACTTTTTTGCTAAGTCACGTGGTTCGGCCGCCATATTGGATTTTGTGCAAAATCTTTTAAAAATCTTCTTCTCCAGAACCACTGAACCGATCGGTTTCTAATTTGACATGCAGCTAGTAGGTCACGAGTTCTTTAAAGTTTGCGAAAATCGTTCACTTCCGGGTCAAAATTCTGAAGCTCGCTATTGGTCGAATTTGTGGACGTCACAAAAATTTCTCAAAGTTCAATTGTTCTGAACGTATTCTGATTGTATCCTGAGCTGCTCATTCTGAATCTGCTTGTATTTTTTTTTGTATCTGCAAAACTTTTTGAGGTATAAGCAAAAAACTCAAAAAAGTGACGTAACTTCAATGACCTGTAACTCGAGAAACTATGGCAGCTAGAAATGTGCAGCCTGCACGAAATTGTAGCCCAAGACATGCTCTTTCGAGCATTCGTCAATGGATTTGAGCTCCGATCAAAAGTTTTTTCGCTACAAGCGTTTTAAATGGACAACACCGTTTTTTGTTTAGAAAAGATTGGAATCCTATTGATTTAACATGGAGTTAGATGGGGACTGGACTGGGTTTATAGTATTTGACCTGATGCTTTCGGCTACACTGTCCGTGATCTCCCGAAACGGTTGTAGGATGACATTGATTCCATTTCACATCTAACTCCAGTATTCTATTAGATGGCGTAGAGATCTAACTACAACCAGCAAATGACCTGGACCTGTAAAAGTTAGCTTTGTTTTGCGTAGACCTTGTCCTCTTTACTATACGTTAAACAGGCCAGGCAGATTGACAGATATGGATATGTGCCCTGGTCAAGTGCTGACTTCTAACGATGGCCGAGCTATCAGTGGAGCAGTGGAGTCCGTGCATGGCAGGTTGTGATTGAGATGTCAATGTACAAACTTGCTGTTACACTGGTCGTGTTTTTGCGTTATTTCTTACAAATAGCGGGCTAAATCTACAAGAAACGGCCGTTTTTCACCGGGCATAGCGTGGCATCATTAGGGTCGCCGATCTATTCGTGGGAATACAAATGACGCCGACTGCCTCAGTGACAAACGGTTGTAAGGTCGCATGGAAAACTTTGAAAGCCGTGTATGTGGAACATGTGTCCTTCGAACACAGAACATGAAGGGGAAAACGTCATCGATCCGATCCGGGATCCCGGCCTAGGATCTGCTATTCGCAGATCCATTCTAGTTATTATTATTATTATTTTTTTTTTCGATTTTGTTAGCAGCAGAACTCCAACACCGTTCAACAGAGAAGTTCAAAATTTTGCACACATAATCTAGCGGAAATTTTCTAGGGGTTATATTTTTTTTTTTTTGGCTATGTCACGTGGTTCGGCCGCCATATTGGATTTTGTGTATAATCTTTAAAAATCTTCTTCTCCAGAACCACTGATCCGATCTATGTCAAATTTAACATGCA